>NC_092527.1:22225000-22407500 GCF_037038585.1 Patagioenas fasciata
ACAGCCACTGTTCAGCATAAACCTTCGACACGAGACACAGAAATGCTCCATGAGTGTCACAGAAGCATCCTGACAGATAACAAGGAAATGCTGTGCAAAGGACACAGGAACAACCTTAACTACATCTGACACAGGGAATATGCCCATTAAATAGCTCCAAAACAAAGAGACATTCCCAGGTCTGGAAGTCACAAAGACACCATCACGTACAAGCAGCATAAAGCAGAGTAATGCAGTTACTTAGCTGGCTACTGGTGACACAGAGCACCCTTGGGCAGGGCGGGAAGGGGCCATCTCAACAAATAATTCAGAAGTATTGCTGACATAGGAACACCTTTATGCACAGAAACACGTAGGAAGGTCATGAGGAGCTGTGCAGCTGGCACACAAACATGAAGATACTGTTTCCTTTTGGGGCAGGGGCTATTACCCCATGACAAGTCTGCCTGAGGGCCCCCCCAATCTCAGCTGGAGCCTCGAAGCATTACCAATAAAAATCGCAGTCATCATAAAAGTGAATGTGACTGGCATGAGAACTGCCAGCCAGGTGACACAGCAGAACCCATCTAATTGTCAAAGCCTCCAAGGGAAATGCATCTGTCTAACGCAGTGGTGCTGAGCCAGCTGCTGAAATGCACCACCAAGGCCACCTTGTCCTCTCCTGCAGCCTGCTTTGTCACCGTCCCTGCTGGGGTGCTTCACTCAGAGCAGCCCTGTCCCACCCTCTGGGCACTCACGACTCCGTGTGCTGCCCTTGCCCAAGTCAGCCCTTGTGTTAAGACTGCTCTTTCCCTTTATCCGATTTCCCTTCTCTTTTTTCCCCCTCTGATGTGTTCCGGTGTCCCCGTGCAGCCTGGGCTGTCAGGCAGCTCTCCCGGAGGTCCCGGGGGGCCTCTCCCCGCACTGCCAGTTGTTGCAGTTTCAAACTCAATTGTTCTCCTCGGTACTGAGGCAAATGGAGTCATTAATTACCTTCTATCGGCTGGGCCGAGTTCAGAACACGATCAATAGCCGGTGCTTGTCATTCATGGCAGCCAGCGCTGCACAGACCCTGACACTGCGTTTGGCGTAGGTCCAGGATGGAGCCCACCACTGCCAGACCTGGGCTTCAGACCCTGGCATGGAGCTCCTGCTGCGAAGAGCGGACCTCCTGCATCTGCGCCTGAGCCTATCCCCAGCCAAGGGAGAGATCAAGGACAAAGACTTCAGCTGAGAGAGCAGATCACACGTTTTCACAGGGTCAGAAGTGTCTGGTATTGGTGTCCTGGTCTGCACAAGCTGACCCATTCTGGATATCATGATGTTTCTAGAGACTCTGTTTGCATCCTCAATGATTACTAAACTGATGCTGTGCTCCCCACAGCAGGGACGAGGGCAAGGACTGGCAGCCCTAATCTGGGGATCATTTTCCCTGTGAAACTTTCTTGCCCTATTCAGTAGGGTTTGGAAAAGGAAGGCTGTAAAATTTACAGGAGTTTACATCTCCTTCCAGAAGAATTTTTGCAGCCTTTTGAGCAGTGTGAGAGGAGTCATCTCTAGATGGGTCAGTTCTGTATGGCAGCATGTAGAAGTGCTGCATGAATTGTCAGAGCTTTGATTGCGATAACTGAACTGGTGGGAGGAAAGGTGAACCTCAGATTCAGTGGAAAGGATCCCAGGTGAGTGCAGGATAGAGATGACAGAGCAAGGAAGGGGCCAGAAATATTCAACAGTGCATAGAGAAGAAATGTTACCAGGGATCTACACTGTGATAGTGAAAGAAGATATGGTGCAAGTTCGGGTTATGTACAGTATGCTGCAGAAAAAGGGATATTGGGAGATGAGTGCTGGAGGAATATCACCTCACAGAAGTGTATCAGCCTTTGTGAACTCTGCAGTTCTTCAGATTCCTGTGTCCATTTGCCTCAAGGGGATCCACAAGCCTGAATCTGAGTATGCAAATTGATGGTACTGTGCTTGTCCATGTGTCTCTGTAATTGAAGTGTGTCAATGGCACATAAATTGTGTGTATTTGTTACTTACATGCCCAGGCGCAGAGCAGAAAGGCTCAGAAACAAAGGGATTTTATGTTTTGAGATGTGGATATAGCTCAGATGAGGAATTGTTGAGCAAGGAAGGCTGCTCATGCAGGGAAGCGAGTGTGCCTGACCGAGGATGAGCGAGATGTGAGCTGGTGCCTGGCAGCTGGGGGGCTGCAGAGCCTTCCACACAGGGGTTATGAATGACAGAGCACCTCAGATGGAGCAGGGCTGGGCAGTGCAGCTTAAATGCAGGGCTTACATGAGCAAAATGGCAATGCTCAATGAGAATGTAAATGAAATGAATTGTGTGTGCAAATGTGTAATGAAGTGTGTACTCAGATCTGTCTTGGATTATCATGGGAGCATGCAAATGTGCATTTAAAGAAGCAAGTGTGTGTATGCGTACGAAAATCATATGTATTTACTACAGCATCTAAGTTTATGATTGCAAATTCAGCCCAGAGCATCTGGGAAACTAAGTCTGTACAGACTTAGGTTTGTGCATTAGGTAGTAATAATCAGCACATCCGGCCATACTGAATACACCAGTAAAGGCCTTTCTAGGTGTTAAGCCGGAAACGGCTGCCTCACATGTGTGTCCAACATGCACTACAGCTTGTGCAGGTGTGGAGATGAGGCATGTTAGCAGCTGTCCCCAGGACCCAGCACACTCCCTTTGTTTATATTCGCGGAGTAGCAAGTAGAACTGCCACACAGCAGGGCAGATTCTCTAGGGCAGGGGTGTCAAACTCATTTTCACGGGGGGCCATATCAGCCTTGCGGTTGCCTTCAAAGGGCCAAATGTAATTTTAGGACTGTCTTACATTCGACCCTTTGAAGGCAACTGCAAGGCTGATGTGGCCCCCCGTGAAAATGAGTTTGACACCCCTGCCCTAATCAGTGTAAATCTGCAAGTCTCTTGCATTCAGTGGTTATACTGATTTACACATCCTGAAATTTACTGGAAGGGTTATCCTGATTTATGCTCTTGTGGTGTCCACAACATTGACTTCAGTGCAGAACCCTCTGGGAGAGCTACTGCCACTATGCTGTTCCCTCTGCCAGGGCAGAAGATGTTCTCAGCGTCATTGGCATGACTTAGCTCCCTCCCCTCATCTTCGTACGCGCATTTGTTGGGGAGCTACTTCTTGGCAGGATCCCTTTGGTGAGCACATAAAAAGGGCGGCTTTTGTTAGCTCCAAAGGACAGCAGCAATGCAAAAAATTACATCGCATGCAGCCCTAACTATGCTTGTTTAGAGAAACTGCTTGCATTTATGAAGTCTTTGGTGCGGAAAGCAGGGTTGCAAATGACTGCATCAGAGCGACAGTAAAGGCCATTAATTTCCTGTTATGTTTTCCTGTGTTGGGGGCTTTATTAATTTAATTTTACACTGTCGAACAACAGCGAGCGCTGACACTGCCACACTCAGAGGGTTTTTTTTTCTCAAGCAGTGCTTTGCCTGACATGCAAATCAACGCTGCTATCAGGACCACTAGAGATGAGGGAGCACACAGCTGCGCTGTCCCCATCCAGCCCCATCTCCCAGTTTCTGGGAGATCCCCGAGGTTCCAGTGGAGCACACTGGCACCCGAGAGGCCACTGGCACTAGGACTCGGCAGATCTTCATCAGGCCATGGACACCTCTAATGCACAGTCTAGAAAATCTGAATTCCTCTTTAGCCTGCTGGGTTCCATTGGCTTGGTCCCCCACTAACATGCCAATTAATACCTCCTTTCCTTCCATTTCCCTTGCTCTAGACTCTCCCTTCCTTTCATTCCACCGTATTTCCCCCTCATGCACACTCTACCTTAACCTAGCAAGTCAAAGAAGGCTGTGCCTGCCCCTGAGGCAGATGCTAGTGAATCATGTTATTGGAAGCTCTTCTGAGTCAGCACTAAACCAGTGCTCAAGCAGAGTGTTTTCAGAGCTGCCATTTTTGATGTGCCATAAAACAAAGGCTCCAATCACTCAGAGTCATTAAAATTCCCATGGCATTTTTTGCAAGAGTGCAGACATTAACCTGGCTGTCCTGAACAAAATCCAGCCTGAGTGAGTACCCACAGCATATCTTAATTCTCCTGTGGTTTCATTTGGATATGGCACAGCAAAATTTCACTGTTGTTGTATTGTTCAACATCTGCCATGATCCACCCAAGAGTCAGCTACATTTCAGTAGTAAATGAGATCTTAAGAATGGGAAGGTTAATAAACAATGTATAATACAGGATGGGTAACTGCAAAATGCCATGCAATGAAAGAGCTACAGGCTTGCAATATGCAGCAATCTGTGTGGTCTGTCACCATGCAAACTCTTTTTTTTTTTTAAATGCTGATTCCTATAATAACTATAAATCATTACTAAAGTAATTTGGAATCTCTCTGCATGAGCTGATGTAAAGGCCTTTATTGGTATATGAAGGAATCTATAGTGATATGACATACATGACTGTAATGTTTCAAATTGTAAGAGGTAGTCCCCAAACAAGAAGGGGCCCAGTCATGGGTAGCAATCAGTTTGACAAACAAGAGAGGGCTGTGCAGAGAAGAGCTGTAAGTATCTTTGAGAATCAGCTAGTGAGGTTATTTTTTTTTTATTTGCTGGGATTTAGTAAAGTTGTTCCAAGCTCTAGGATAGTTTTGATCTGCTTGCAAGGTCAACTCTTCTGTTTGAGGCCTCTCTCTTCCCACACTAGCTACCAAAAGCCAAAGCAAAAAAACCCCAACAACTCCTTTGGGAAACCAAGCGTGGAAGCGTACCTGACCTTCATAACAGCCTTTTCTAAAGCATCTAAGAGAGGACTAGAAGGCAGTCAAGATTTGATGGACATTTCATACACAATAACCACCTCATTAAGGTTTAATCAGATGCCTACAAACCTGTTATGATGCATATCCCCTAGCTTAAAAGCAGAATAACACCTCTGAGCCCTCATAAAAGGCAGAGCCAGTGAGAGAAAGAAATCCTGACCTACTCCACATCCAAATAGAAACAGCAATACCCATGACCTAGCTCCTGTTCCAGCACTGTGCTCCTATGTGTTTTCCTGGAGCTGTTGACTGGTGTGGGAGGAGGACTTGTTCTTTGAACCTGACGGGATGTAAACAGCAGCAGGATGCTTGGCTGGTTGAAGGAAAAACCAAAGGAGAAATGTAGACCTAGGCATTATTTTTAGACCTCTTGACAAAACTCTGACATTTTAAAGGGCCCTAAAATGGACATGAGTTGTATCTGACACCTATTCAAAGTGTCCTTTATTTTATCTGAATGATGCATGAAAAAATCACCTTCAAAGAGTTACAGATGTCTGCTCTTGTCTCGATAGATACGTATCTGTAACTACTTCTCTGAGGTCATCTGCTATTAACAAAGTTGCCTTCCATAGGCATGGTCTTAGAGTTTCGCCTAGCCTCTGCAGGCCCACACAAAATGCTGTTTGTTTCAAGGCTTGCTTGGCAGCCATAGAGGTAGCTGAAGGAAAACCAGTACTCCCTGAAAAAGTTTTAAAATGTTCACAAACTTCATTTTTCTTTAGTTCAATTTCTTGTGGCAAAATTAAGCACTGTTTTATTTCTCTCTCTCTCTGTCTCTCGTCACCTCCCTGCCCCTCATCTATCCAGCCATGATTGTCATGGGCTAGTCACCTGGTGAGATCTTGTTGCTTCCCTCTGGGATCCAGTGAAACAAGTCTGGAGGATCTGATGCTATCACCTGGGGAAGCAAAGAGCTCCTGCTTTCCTTCCAAACAATAGCAGCCCCCATTTTAGGAGGAGGAGGGGCTTCTATCTGGCCCTAACTGAGTACAAGGTGCTTAGTGTTTTCCTTTAGCGCAAGAAGACACTCCTCTATAGGAATGATTTACATCTACGAACAGCAAGCGATGCTTAACATTACATTGATGTAGACTAGGGAGTGCAGAGGTAGCCAAATTACGAGCTAATTGGTGCACTGGGGATTGACTGTCGGGCCCCCCTGGCTGCTGGGATGTGATCAGAAAGGGAGAGGGAGAGAAAGAAAGGGAGAGAGCGGGAGCCGTCCTCTGCTGACGACTCTGCAAAGGTTGGGATTCCTGAGGCCGCTGCTGTCTGGTGCTGTCAAGGTCAGCAGGTTCAGGTTCACTGAACGGTCAGGATGGTTTGAATTACTGGCACTGCCTGCCGATGCCTCTGCTGATCGTGATCTGTCTTCCAGCGCCTGCTGCGGGATGCTGCTCCCCGGCCATGTGCTGTGCATGGTGTGGGGCACTGGGAATGTCAGAGAGGCAGATGCTCTTGTTTAGAGGACAGGTTTTTAGGAAGATTTAAGGAGCCAAGGCAATGCCAAAGGAGGGCACACACTCCACACGCTAAGCACATGGAGACCAGGCTTCCAAAAACAGCAGTTCTGCTCTGTTTTACCTGGAGAACTGCTCCCTGCAAGCTTCTGCCTTTCATGAAAGTTGGGAGAATGGCTTGAACAGGGCCCATCAAACCCTTATGGGGTGAAAAACTTCTTGGTGAAGATTTCTGTCTAATTTTATGTAGGTAGAACTCTTAGTGAGAAAAGACTAACATGTAAGTCTTTATGTAAAGCACACCACTAGGTCATTTTCTCCCCAAACACCTGTAGGTGTGTGATCAGGTTAGAGAGCAGGGTAGCCAGGTGTGTTCCTGCAAGGCTGTCTGCAGAGAGCACCAGAAGGTGCTCAGAAAGCTGCCTGCCAGTGTGCACCCCAGCAGCCAGGCTTGGAGCCACTGAAGGGGACCTCAGCAGGACAGGTGGGGAGCAGCCGTGTCTGCAGGGCTGTGAGTGTGCACAGGCAGGCTGCTGATGTCACAGACGTGTGCCTGGGGTGACAGCAGTGAGCGGCTGAGTCCCTACGTGTGTGTGTGTATACTGTACACACGTGCTGTCCAAGCATCCATAACAGCAGTGGTAGCTGAAATAAGCATGTGAGAAAGAGCATGTCAGGAGAGAGCAATAAAGGGAATCAGAAGAGGACTGGGGGCTGTGTGGGAGTAGTGTCCAGTGTTTGTCTTTGGCAAGAACGTCTCCACAGGCATCACTGACTGGCTTTCAGTGGAGCTGCACTACAGAGGAATCTGGTCCTCTCAGTTCATAAGCTAGAGTGCTTATTTTTGCTTCTTATCCTGAGGTTTGTCTTGTACCTCTGTGAGTCAGTTAGCAGTCAGCTACGTCTGCCTCTAGCAATGTATATGCAGCTTTCGTACTCATACCTCTGCATCTGCCTGCCGCATGCATTTCTACACCTGGAGGAAACTTAGGATAATGCTGAGAATTGAGCTGCAAGGGGCTGCCCAGACCTGGTGCCATACCTGAGGCCTCTTGCACAGCACTTTCAGTGCTCACCAAGACATGAAAGAGATCAAGGTTAATGTCATGCAGTCTCTTCTGTAAAAGGAAAGCCCTCATCTCCTCTAAGCTCGGCACAGATATTCTAAGCAGGTTCTCTGTGTGTCCTGGTCCCTATGCATTAGGAAGTATGTTGTGCCTACCATCACCTCTGCTCTTGGCTCCTCTCCCAGTTCCCTCTTCCACTGCAGAGCAATGGGCTGTGGCAAGAAGGGTCAGGGACAGTGCCCAGTATCGTGCTGGTTTACATTAATGAGATACACATAGTGTAATCCAGCAATGGAGTCAGCTCTACAAAAGGAGGTAATAGCAGGCTGCCATGAACAGAGCAGCTCAGGTAATTGGTTTATCTATCTAGAAGCAGTAGTAGCAATCTCTGCACAGACAGAGTAGCAGTAAAGTCTCTTCCTTAAGGCTATTTCCTTTGTCTTTTCAATTGCTTGCACATCCATGTGAGATAGAGAGAGAGAGAGGGGAAGAGAGAGAGAGCTAGAGAGAGAGAGGGAGAAATGTTAATTTGTGAATTAATGGCTTTTCTCAGCGGAATTGTAAATTCAAATGTCACCTCACAGGGTGACACTACGCTGCTGAAGAAGGAATGATAAGATCCCCCCCATCCCCATGCTGACATATACCCATGCCCCTCCCCTCCCTGAAAGATAGCTATGGAGTGGAACATGCTACTTTTAATTTGCAATAACACCACAGCAGAGGGATGCAAGAATGACTGCTTTCTGACCCTCCCTTCCACAACAAGCTGGGCCACATCTTTCCCATTCCACCTCTACCTCTTTCCACCCCCTCTTCAACCCCTCCCATTTTAAACTGAGTCCGAGACAACACATTATCTCAACTCCCCGCAACCCAAACTAATAAAAGGATGAGCTAAGGGAGGGCTCTTTAGAATGGATGCCTCTGCAACCCTCTCCTCTCCTGCAATAATCAGGTGAATTAATGACCCTGAAGTTAAAGTGAGCGCTGATACTCAGGCGTTGTGCAGTGTAGGGGAGAAAGCCTTCATTGTTTTCGAGCAGGAGGCGGGCAGCAGCAAGGGAGATTCATGGATGGAGATTGAATATGCAATTTTCTTTCACCTTGCCAAGAGCTGCCCCTGGGCTGTGCCTGGCCTAAATTTTTTTTTTCTCTTGCCATCTCTGCCTTATCCGGCCCTCCCACCTCCCTTCCATTCTTTCCAGAAAATTACCTTCAAAATTGATTTCCACTTTTACAAACAAATATAATGGGAACATGAGGGGGGAAAAAAAATCTTGGGCTGTGATGAATTAGGGCTGTCAGGTGCTTCCAAGTCTCCTTTGTTTTTGTTTTACTGCCCGTTAGGTTCTTTGTTTTTCCAGCAACTGGGAATTGTGCCCCTGCCCACGAAGTCCCTATGGTCCATGGCTACCATCACAGGATATGTCCATCACCTGATGTCATCACTGTATTATCCCTGCTCTCCATCACTGTGATGCAAACAGGCACTGCTAACAGACTGCCCCTGCCCTTCACACCACGATGCAAGTGATCTCCTCGTGGAGACACTGCTTGTCCCACACCGACAGTGACCTGGCTCCTACAGCCACAGTACAGGTCCCTTGATTTGCCTGATCTTCTTCACCCTGCTCCTCCCATTCTCCTTTGCCTTATTCAGCTGATTCTTGATGGAGGTTTACCAGCCCTCCCTGTTCTGATAGATCAGCCTGGGTCATCAGCATGTCACTTTGTTGTGCCTCAGTGACATGTCACCTTCAGTCCATAGCAGTATTGCCATTATGTCTCATTGCTGTGTCACGTGACCCCAAACAGTGCCGTCCCTGTCTCCCCCTGTTATGGCACCCCCATCCACTGTTACACCAGTTGCCAACAACCCTCTAAAATACCATTTGATTGCACATTGCCAGTTCTTCCTGATATCTCTTGGAGTTTATTCTGTCATCCACTGTGCATTAACTTGGGATTCTCATGGGTCTATGCTCCATGCTCCCTCTGGTTCCCATAAACTTTACGTCCACGAACAATGTAAGTCACCCCCCTGAATGTGGACAGACCCAGTGTACAACTCATCTGGGGTGGGCAAGAATCTCCAGGGAGAGACAGGCACCAGCAGACTGAGGGAGCAGCCTCTGCAGTGGTGGACGCGAGCAGGCAGAGACACTGGGAGGACTTGTAGCTGCTGACACATTACCTGCAACAGCCCCTCCCAGGAATGAATCAAAAAGTGGAAGGAGAAGATCTAACCACAGACTAAGTACCCATAAGTAAACAGTCAGACTAGCACACATTCACGGCACTCACACAAACTTCAAGAAAAGCTCTATGCATAAGACTCACAAAACAGCCAATAACATTTAAAGACACAAGAACGCAAACTGGGACACAAGAAGGTACTAATGCAGGTGCATGTCAATCAGATGTAATTTCTGAATAAACAACTTACAAAAATTTACATACACTAGCTAAATGAAAACCTGGAACTCAACGCAATTTCCTTAAGTTCACATGTACAAAATTAAATTATGTAAACAAATACAAACTATTTACATAAATAAACAGCATTCACACAGGCAAGAACAACCAATATATATGTACAGCATACACACAAATATATAACCCCAATGCAAATACACATCTGTACAAACTATATACAGAAGTGCACAGCACCAACAGGCTACATATTCATATCCAGCAACCACAAAGATACAGTGAAACTCCAAGTATGTAACAACGCATACACACAGAATATACATACAAATATACAACATTCACATATATGCTCAAAATGTGAGTACAAATACCTGTCATTCACAGAAGTACATAGCACTAATACTGAGCTGTATGTGCCCAGATATCGGTATGATCCACAGTATGCATTCTCCTATTAGGCAACATTATACATGGCTTAACATACACATTTTCCAGGTGTCCATAGGCATGCACAAAAATACGGGTCCAACCTGCCACTCACCCCAGTACATAAGCACAGATAAGTAGAAACCAGTGATCCTAACACAGAAATACAAAAAACCAAACAGGCGAGCATTCCTAGAGACACAAATACACAAGCAGAGATGCACACAAATACAGCTGAAGCCAGACCAGCTTGTCTTCAGATAGTACCAAACCCTGCCAAACTCAGCAGCACTATAAGGTTTAGAAGCAGAGCATTCTGTCCAAACTGCTCTCTGTGATGTAAGCTGTTAACCCTCCCTTACCTGAAGTCCTCTTGAGCAAGACGTACCCCCAAACTCCCAGGGTGTGTGCAGACACACACACACACACACACACACACACACACACACACACACACACACACACACACACACAGAGTTCGTCTTGCTTACAGACTGACCTCCAGATTTGTGGTGCAACAGCCCACATTTCTAACAGTGCTGTGCTGCTTATGCATTGTCCTCTACTTTATCCAGTTTTCCCCTCCTCTCCTTTTCCACACATACTCTCTCTTTTCTGACCATCCTCCTGCAGTTAATTTAGAGAGGTGCAGGATGAGTAGCAGGTGCCTTTCTTATGTCCTTCTAGGAGTCTCACCAGCCAAAGACCCTCAGGAGGGAGATGCGGGTGGCTGCTGAGAATAAACTCCCTCTTCAATTTACATTTTCATCTAGAATGGGGGTGTTGCCTACACTTATGCATATAGACACAATGAGCCTGGAGGTCCCCCATAGCCATTGCTGTTTGCGGTGATACAGCATCACTGCAAGCTGACAGCCACACTGCATGAAACAACATAGTCCCAGGGAAAGTAGAAGACACTGTGAGAGCATGAAGCACTCCAGAAAGTGCTCATTCCATGTGCAGAGCCATAAACTGCTGGGTGCACACCCCACAGCTGTGTGTGATGGTTGGAACATAGGGTTAGCACCTGAGGCCATGTAACTGCATGTGCCTCCAGTGTCAGTGCCTCCAGTGTTAAGACTATTGCCGACCTGGAATAAAGCAATTGCATAGAATAATGCAAACACATCAGCTGTGGTGACAAGAAATCACAGCAGGAAACAAAGCAGCCACACCACAGATAGAAGTGCTTGTTGTGTCACCTGGGGGGATCCAAACACACTCTGTTGTCTTCATCAACACAACAATTTTTGGAGAACAGAAATACACCTCATATTCCCAGAGATGAACATACTTCAGGTGCCGTGATACAGTCTAGTGAAATGATTCATTCATGCTCTTTGCAAATGTATGCAGGCAGCATAGGAAAACAAATGTATTTCCCTACAGAACAGTTAAGGGCTAGACCTCTCTGCACTAGTACAGCATTGAGAAAGCATCATCATACTGCAGAGGACAGCATAAGCATGCTGCATGTCCTGAAACCACCCCAGTATGCTGTGAAACAACATGGTCATATCTTGTGAAAACACACAATTCTCAACACAGTGCTGCAGTGACATAGCCATATTGACTTCACTTTCATGGCCAGGTGACAGTCTGCTGTCAGTCAACATATTACATCAGCTGCAGTAACAACTATATGAGTTGAAATGACAGCACAGTACAGCCTGCACCGATGTGCCAACAGTTACTGCATTGAAACAACCTTACAGCATGTGATGATGCAGACAAACCACCAGAAACAAATCACAGCCACCTCTGCGAAGAGTGTAATGGCCTTGAGTGGGATGGGGCAGCACAGCAAGCAGTGAAACAGTTCATCTTATCAGTAGTGTCACAAGCCCCCAACCTACAGTGTCACAGTTACAACATGATAACCACAGCCACACTGCCTACAAACACATATTGATACCACTGACAATGACACAAAGTCACCTGAAATGTCACAGCTACGTCTCCTAAATTATATCATCCTTGCCACGCTGAACAACACAAATGGGATCGTATTTGCAGTGGCACACTCAGCTGCTGTATATCTGCTCAAAAGCTCAGACCTTCTTATACACATTACATATCTCTCTTCTCTGTGCTACTTTCCACTTAAACAATTAATTTCCAAATTTTCTTCAAGAGAGTCTATGTCCTGGGGCACTATCTAAAAAAAACAGCTTTCAGGACTGGAACTCTTGCAGATGTCCCTGCCTCACCTGAAGAAGGCATTTCTACTTTCCCAGTAGGAAGATGAAATAATGGCCAGACAGAAAAATCCCTAAGCTGAACACAGTCAAAACCCTGCCCTGCAGAGTCCTCCCATTTGGAGTAAAGGAAGTGAAAACCACCTGTAACAGAAGCAGTGCTTCTCAGTAGAGTGTGTCATGGTAAAGTCATTATGCGTGCAGCACCAAAGAGACAGTGACGCTGCCCATCCTGCAGCCATAGGACCACAGTACAAATGCTCTGCTTCTGATAGGCAGCACCCTGTTCTGCATAGCTCAACCTCCTTGTGAAGTCGGTGAACTGCCTGCGCTGATACAGCTAACACTCTTTGGAAAACACCACCAGACTTGCCAAAATATTGGTGACCCTTTTTACTGTCTCCCTGCACTGACACAGCCCTGCATTACTTACTTCAATGTAAATCACTCTAATCATCAAAATTACAGGTGAAGTGGGGAAAGGAGGAACTTCTGTCTCCTCAGGTTTGCTCCTCCATCTCTTCTGAGGATTCCTTTACTGCAAACAGCCCGAGTATTATTGCCGTTTACAGTAGAATTCGTTCTGTCCCCTCCTCTCCCACAAACCTACTGCTGATATTAGCACTGATCACACTAACAAGCCTGTGGGTTTTATTACTACTGATACTAATAATACTGGACACATTACGTTTGGTTCTGCCAATAACAGGCTGCCGATATGATCCCTGCTAATGCCAATAATACTGGGGGATATTATCTCTGCCATTGTCGGCACTGCAGATATTATTGCCAGTAATGCTGTCAAATACTACAGATATCGTCAGGGACCAAGATTAATAATGCTGAGTGTTACAGCACCAGCCTTACTGGAAAACAAATCCTAAATGAGAATTTGGGTCTACAGAGGAAGTCTGTTTGTGGCCTCCTATGAAGAGAAAGAGCTGTCTCTAATAAGAGTGGGTTTTTTTAAAGACCCCAAAAGTTTCACCTGGCTGGAGATGCTGTGGTATGCAAGATGTCTGTCTATCTATCTATCTATCTATCTATCTATCTATCTATCCATCCTTCCCTTTCTCCCCATCTCTCCCTTTCTTTCCTTATACAGTGCTCAAGATACAGTATGAGTGATACTAATTTTTTGTCATTGCGAAGTGACCAGAGGGTCCTACCAATTCTCATCCTTTTAGCTATCAGTCGGGAGGTTATGGAAAACCAGAAATATTTGCATATTATTTTTCCCCTTTATTGTTCTGGAGTTCTCATTGTTGTTCCTTAGTCTGACAATGACCTTGCTGAGCTTGGCCTGCCATCACAGCATAATACAACATTAGGACCATGAAGAGCCAGAAATTACTGCAAGGCCCTCAGTGGTCTTGAGTGAGTCGTCACATGCTGCAGGGCCACTTCTGCCTATGGAAGATTATGAGTGTAAGTGGTGAGGAAGGTCAGAGGGAAATTACAGCAACACTGGGAGTGCCCATAGACTGTGAGAAATGGCACACACTGTGCTAGACAAGTGGTGGTGAACTTTTTTAGCCAAATTATTTAAAAAATCGTAGGAGACCAGCTCTCTGCTTGGTCTAATCTGTCAGGAAAGTCAGAGGGTTTACAATCACTGGTCAAAAGCTGAAACAAAAGGAATACATGGACTTAACAGGGCAAATCCCTGACCATCCTGCCTAGGCACTCACCTGAGGAAGACACAGTGAGTTTTGGGGAAAGACTTGTGATCTGACAGTTCCTTGTTGTGACTAGTGAACACTCAGAGCTATGACCCTGCTAGCTCTCTCTCAATGTTATAGTCTTCCCAGGCCACCCTTGCAGTTGCAACCAACATATTTGCTAGGTTGAGATTTCCCCGCTTCCCTCCAGCTCTCGGTGAGTGACACTCCTGGCTGTCAGCGTCCGTCGCTGAGCCCACCTCATGCATCTGTCTGACTTTTTCTGTCCAACTCAGGAATTCTGCTACATCATCTTGACACATAATTATCTCTCCTCTTCTTAATCATCTGTGCTACTGTCTAATGCAGGCACCAGCTGCAGCAAGGAGGACCTGGGGGAGGGGGTGTGCTCAGAGAGAGGGTCCTCTGTATCTCTCCCACCCTATTCCCCCAGACAGCACAGAGGTTGCTAACAAGGTTTTCAGAACCAGGGATTCAAGAGCAGCTTGGTACTTCCCCCTTTCTGCCAAACTGCATTCCTCACAGAGGAATCCTTGCAGCACAGCTGGTCCAACAGAGTGTAAAGAAAGCGAGAGCAGTGCTGCTTCTTCTGTCTCCTCTAGGGAAGAGCCACCCCCAAAATGCTGGGAAAGTAGATGTGCAATGGGAGCTCATAAGGGCTTTTCAATGTGAGAATAAACCCTGCAGTTAAGAAACTGCAACAAAACAGTGCTCAGAAGCTCTGGAGAATACTGAGAACATGTATGCATCCAGCATGAGCATGAAAGAAATATTTGCACTGGATTTCTTACCAGGCTTTTCTAATCCCCGTCTCAGATAGGAGCAGTCAGAGCCCCAGGGGAGATTGGCCAGGAGTGAGTGCAGGTCACTGGCTGTGCAAAACCTCCCCTTGGACCCAACCTTGCAAAGGGATGATGTCTTTCAGCATTTTTTAAGGACCCTGTGAGCCTTGGCTAGGGGTGTTCAACAGCTGACAGGGGGTCCCATGTGAGGTTTATATGGGACAGGAGTACGACATCTCCCTGCAGCAGGTATCTGGGACAGCAGGGTGAAGGCTATTCTCTAAAGCAGTTGCATCTGTGTCATGTAATTGCCACCTAAAACTCTGAGAGCTAAAGACAAGCGATGTCTCCAGGATTGTCTGGTACCTTTTTGATTCCTAGTGTCACATGTGGGCTCTTGGCCAACAGCAGTGTCACTTGCCCTTCAAAAATCAAACCTGGGCTGAATTAAGGACAAACAAAAAGAGTTGTTCTTACTGTCAGTATATCATTGTGAAGTGTCACAGTCTTAGATGGTTGCTTGGTTGTACTTGAACTGCTCCAAGAAAGCTCAGGTTCTGAGGCTAGAAGTGACTGTGTGGCTGCATCTAAAGTGGGATGATCTTTCCAGGTATTTGGAAAGAATAACCACTAAAGCCAGATTGAACCGCTTCATTTCAAAACGAGATATGGAGGCACCATGTTGAGAGCTGGTGATTACCACAGTGGACTGTATGAGAACAGGGTTGACAAAAAACCCAAATAACTTCGAAGAGATTTGCACAACCGTTACAGAACGTTGTCACTCAGTTTGATATGTCACTGTTTCCTGTATATGTAATGATGGGAAATGCTGGAGGGGTTTGCAATGTTTGCAGTGTCTTATACCTGACATTTTTTGACTTTGAGGCATTGACTCAGCCCTTCCATTGCTACACTTTTCTCTTAGCTAGGCCCTACTGCCATCTAGCTGGGAAATGGATCTTCCTCTGGGGCCTGATCCAATTTCCAATGACATCAGCAAAACTCTTCCCATTTGCTTTAACGGGAGCTGGACTGGGTCCTTGCCTCTAATTTTACTTCATATTAGAGGAAGAGAGGTCACAATGATTGCCTTTTTCTCTTGGGATTATTGTTTATTTGGATCAAAAGCTTACAGATGTGAACCTCACCAGGAACAATGCTGAGAAAATTACTAACAGAACTCCAAAATGCAGCATCTCTCTCAGGAGAGCTTTCTTTTCTCACCTTGTATCACAGAGAACCCTAGTGTTCTCTTACACCGCGCAGCCTTGAGGTTGCAGTACATGCAGCACACTGAGACACCTGTGCTTCTCAGGGGTCCCCCACGCGACAGGCAGCAGTGGAAAACAACGTACTGAAGGCAAGACTGAACCAAACAAACTGGTCAGGCACTACTCTCAGAAAAGTTCACTTCCTGGCCCACAATTTTTGAATGCATCAAATTAAAAAGCAAGAGTTAAGAGAAAAAGTTTACAAAACCACTGTAAGAGCACCAAGACCTTACCCACCCCTCCTGACTCCGTCTATCTAGACCTGAGGCTCCAGCTTTTGGCTCATTTAAGGATTCGCTTTGCCCTGAATCCTTCCCGGCAGGTAGGGAGGAAAAGGAGATAGCTTAATCCTAATTCCTTAGAGCTCTAGCAAAAGGCTTAGATAACAACCTTAGGGCCACAAGACTCAGAAGACCTCCTGTTCTGCTTTCAGACTCTTGCAAGCATGGCAGTTCTGCTGTGGTAGGTGCTACCCATTGAAAGCTGGGCCCTTACAATCACCAGCTCATGACATGTCACAGGGCAGGAACTTGTTTGCAAGGGGAATGAAAGGCAACTCCTACATTGCTGGTGCTTCTCCAAGATGGCGTTTTGTTTGAAAACGAGTGACTTGGGGAAACCATGTTTACCCACAGTTCAAAGTCCAGGCACCTGCTGGCACCTGGGGAGTTCAGTTCCAGCCGTTTCCAGCAGTGAATGAACTTGGGATCAGCTCCAGCAATGGAGACGGCTCTCTGCCTGCCGAGCAGATGTCTGGAGACGCAGCCTGTCATGAAAAGGCCTCGGAAGAAGAGCATTCCAAGCCAGCAGGGCAGTGGCGGGGAACTGGTCTCTGTTGCTAAAACTGATCTAGCCCCTGGAGCAGCTGCAAACCTTGGTCTGAAATTGGAGCCTGTAAGTGGGGACAAAGAATATAAAAGGGAGGATGAGCTTCTCCCCTCCCCCTACCTTCATCACGTTTCCTCTTCTCGCCATTCGACCGAGGAATCCCCAGGATCCCGTTAATGGAGTAAGAGCCCACTGGATCATTGGAGGCACTGGAGACGGGAGGGGATGCTGTGCTGGGCACTGGACAAAAGGAAAAGGGAAAAAGGGCCATGAGGAGAGCAGCACAGCACTCAGGGATCCCCCAGCTGAAAGCTACCCATGTCACCAGTCTCATAGGAAACCCTGGGCACTAAGTAGGCTCCCAGTCCCTCAAACTGAAGGACTCATACTTGCTCAACTGCTAGTGTTGCTGCATCCCAGCTTTGCCAGTCCATTCCTATACTGTAGCTCCACAGCCTTCCAGTACAGGGGCATTAATAACAAGCCAGTGTATTCCATCAAGAAGCTAAACCTTGTTGCTCTATCCCGGTTCAGAGCAGACTTCCCAGGGCATGCTGTGGTAACTGAGTGCAATGCTGCACAGGCCACAGTCTCTAGTGACTTCCTAGTCCATCTGCATTTTGCCAGATCGTTTCCTCTCAGCAACCAGGAGTGCAGTGTTCTGTCTTAGCCAGACCAGCTTCCTACATGTCCACCCAAAAGACTTATTGAAAAATTATCTTCTTAGCACAGGTTAGAAGTACTTCAGTTCCCTGCTAGAACAAATGGTGAGTTGGTGATACATACTCCAACACAGATTAACAAAAATATAATGTTTTCCTTTTGTACTGACCAATGTCAACCCGCAGACTCCTCCTGCCCCTCAGAACTGTCCAAGATTGCTCATGATTTTCCAATATATCAGAAATGACAAGCCATCCAGATTATAAATTATCACTTAATGATAATCAGGCCTTTAGAGTATAGAACAAGTAGAGCTATGCATCCAGTAGGCATGCCCATTATGTACCAGCATGTCCCAGTGATGGAGAGAATATCCCAATTTTCTTATAGGCCACTACCCATCATTCAGCTCATAAAGTGCTGACCTGAAGCAATCAATACCACCAATCCAAGCCTTCCAGGATGGAGCAGAACCTATCAGCACCGTCTGATGTAGACTCACACTTCCCAGTATATCCCAGGGCAATGAGGGACTCCAGTAGCAAGGCTCATGATCACTGTCCCAACTCAACCAACACATTCCCTAGACACTGCACTACTTTTCCAAGAAGGAATAATATCTGCTAACTCTGTCTGTTGTGGTCAGTGATTCCCAGTCCAGTGAGAAAGTCCAGATTAAAAGGGCACCCAGAAATGCTCTTCCACACTGGCCCATTAATTCCATTGTACTCCTGAACACAATTTGTGTACGGGACTGTATCTGCCAGCTCTGTCCCATGTAGACCAGCACTTTCCAGTAAATCCTTGTATAACAGCTGATTCTCAGTAACCAACAGTATCTAAGACAGTGTCTTAGGCCACAAATAAGCCACTGCATTTCTCAGTATCCCAGAACACTGCTCTGAATCATTACTGAATAAAGCTATGCTAGCAACAGCAGACATATGCACCATACAGCCCATGGAGTGAGAAGTACCTCCTCACACATCTCGCGCAGTATTTTTAAACACAACAGACTAGAAGACATTTGGTCATTTTATTACAGTCTCCATCTTCTGCTCACCTCAATAAACCCATCACCCCCAGCAGAAAATGCATTTTCTCAATGAAATACACCCATGGGATACCTGTCTGCGGAGCTAGAACAATGAAGAACTCAGTTGTAAGGCATCAGGAATATCTTACCTATGTCTGTGTATTGCTAGCTCTAAAAAATGGACCAGTTCCAGCAAAGGGAGAGAAGAGGAATCAGGAGAGAGAGGGGAAAAGAGAGTCAGAGTAAGGAGACAAAAGGTGAAGACAGGTGCTTAGACAGGATAGCAGTAAATACTTCTCCCTAGGGAGGTGAAGGAGAGAACATGAACGTGAAATGGATGTTAAGACAGAATCACTATGGGCAGACCTCTGCCTTGGGCTGGTTTCTCTGCCATGGTTCCCTTTTCTGCAATGCAATGAGGGAAACGAAGAACAGAAACCTCTGATTTCCACTGAGGTTTCTTTCCCCCCACCCCCTCCTCCCTCTTGCTCTGGTTAGCATCTGCTTGTCACACTTTGTTCCTTCAACTAAGCTTTGTCCTCATTTCCACTTGTCCTGTCACCACCCCTCATGCCAGTCTTCTTACCGATAGTATGTCCTGGTGCAGTCACACCTGTCCCGCTCCCGTCTGGTGTTGGGTGAAAAGGTTGCTGAACTTTGGTTCTGATGATCCTGGAAAAGAGCAAAACATGTTCAGAACTCAGCTGCAACTTCTCTGTGCCTTCACATTCCCACAGTCACAACTATCAGAACCTGAAGGTCTGATCTGAGCACTGGGTACAGCAGAGTGACTTCTTGCCTTCTTGTGGTCCTGACTCTACGGATTTAATGGTCCAGTTCCCAGAGAATTGTCCTCGCTCTGCTCTGTTATCTTTACCCCAAACCTGGATATTCAATGCATAACTATGGTGCTCAGTGAACAAACTCAGATCTCCTGTGTGTCAGCAACTGCGTTATCACTTATGATCTGAATTACCAATATGATTGCAAGGCAGTCTTTGCAGCTAATAAAGCCACTGCTGAATTTACAAATGGTGTAGATTTAATTTTGTCATGTACCTAAAAAGTACCTTTCTGACATAGAACTGAGTGCTTTGAACTGATGGAAGCTTGCCCAAAGCCCTTGCCCTTCATAAATGAGAAGGTGGGAGCAGAAGGCATCTGTATGAAGTGGTGATGGATAATAGATCATCAGGAAAAAGAAGGCCCAGCAAAGAGGGCAAAAATTGGTGTTTATCAGGTGGCGAATGAATGCAGCATGGGAGCTCAAAAAGGTGTCTCAGTGAATGCCACAAAGCTCATAATGCAGCCCAGAATGAAAATAAACTGAACTGTAATTGTCAGTGCTCCATTTCTTGTTACATGAAATCTTTCACCTCTGGGTCACTGATTTAAATCAGCTGAGGTCAGTGGTGAAAGAAAACCACTAGCGCCTAGTACTTGACTGGCAGGTTCCTGCCCACTGGCAGATGCTGGGTATCTGTGACTCAGGAACGACTGTCTCGCCAAGGAACTTGGCAAATAAGCCATGATCTGTGGAGGCCATGGAGACCAAATTATTTTCTGAGATTAAAATGAGCCTCTCCAGTTAGACTGAAGGCTGTAGATGCTCTTCAATCTAAGTTTCTGGAACTCTCAGCCCTGCATGATATTAGCTTTAACTTCTCCTCGGAAATCTCTCCAGAAGGTGAAAGCAAGTAACATGTTCTCCCTGCCCAACCAAGAGCTTCCCTTAAAGATCTGTGCTAAATAATATGTTGGCAAAACTTCAAAGAGTGAATGTGTGGCTAGCAGGTATTATGGCATGGGTAGAGATAGGCAGTCACATTGAGAGGGCATTTTTGCACAGCTCCTGAGAGTGAAACCTTCTTAGGAAAAGAAAGGTATTTCAGACCGTATCACCTCAGCTTTTTAGGAAATTCGGATACACACATGATGACACCTGGGCAGTAGCTGGAGTGATAGAGAAGCTGCTTGGGATACAGCTGGAGACAGGGAATGTCAAGGTTTTAGCTGGGGATGGAGATCCACATCCTCACCCCATATAGGTCAGTAGTACCAGGAGCTGCTGAGGACTCTATAGCTACTGAGGACTATGCAGAAGGTGTCCGAGGGCCTCAGGGCCAGATTCTGAGGTCTTGCTGATTTACACTAGCTAAGGAGCTGATCTGAGAAGTCTGTGCTAGGGCAAATAATACAACTTTTTTCTTTTCTGTTTTTTTTCTTTTCGTTTCTCTTCTCTCACATTCCCCCTAAAACGCCCTGAAGTGCCACTCTGGTTGTGTGAGTTTATTGATTTCCCCCAGCCCAGAGAAACAGAAAGAGGGGATGGGGTGCAGGCAAAGGGATGGAAATAGAAAGCTATAAATTATTTGTGACAGGAAAGCAATAGTGCCAGAGTGCTGAGCACAAGTCCCGTGTCACTATTAGATTCCTTTTAGCCTGATGACACTGTAAAAGAGGTTAAGTGTCTGATGGAATCGTACACCTTGGGGGCAGGGGCAGGCCAGGAGCAGAACAAGCCACAGAGAGCGGGTATATCAATTCTCCAGGCCAATAATATTCCCCTCATTGATCGCAACACAAAGTTCAAAAATCTCATTATAGCCAGGCAGACCTGGAACTTTTTAAAAATCAATAGAGTGATATAATGTATGTATACTTTGTATAAATGTATCTATGCATCCATCCATCCATCCATCTATCCAAAATCTGCCTGAGGGTTTCTAAGTTAACCTACACATTATACTGTGTTATGTTCTATTGTAGTGTAGCATAGTGAATGGATCAGAAGATTTCCCCTGCAGCCTTGTGACATATTAGAAGAAGTCCTGTTAGCACTGAGGTGACATCAGACAGTTCCATTCATACTGAGATATGACATCAGATTCGCTATTCGTACAGGGAGGTGGCAGCAGACCGCGCAGCTTCTGCTAAGGGGAACCACAAGATGAGCCTAATTATACTGAGATGGCTGATCAGGCTGTGCTGAATCATGCTGTGTGAAAACAGCAAAGTTTCGAAGAGCCATTTGGAGTAAAACCAGACTATGAAATGATGGTGGTATAAAATGCCTGTTCATAATGCTTCAAAAACCCAGACAGGACATGAAGAGGAAGGTTCAGTTTCCTTCCCCATTTAGTTTGTGGCCTCTCATCTGAGAATGCCAGTTAGTGCCAGTTGTGACTGTGTTTTCTGAGATGTGTCCATTAGGAACTGCAATGAGACTCGCCAGCTCATTTCACCAAGTAGCTGTCAGCTCATAATGATTTTCGGTCACTACCAACCAGGGCCAGATTTCAGCTAGTGACCCAGAGGTGAAAGGCTCTGTTCAAAAATGTTCCCCTCCTAAGAATGAAACTGGTTTTATGTCAAGAGAAAGTGTCTGGAAACAGTGAGCAAGGGGGAGCAGTTCTGGTTGTGCAAACCCCAGTGGCTTGGGTCAAATAATTCTTGGCATCAAATGCACAGCAAATCTAATGAGGTGTCAGGTAGAAGGTATTTTCTATGGCTAAAAGAAGAGGCCGGTCATGGAGTGGCTCTCCCCAGAAGTGTTCCTTTGCCCTACAGTCATGTACAAACTGTAGTGTTGTAAAGAAAGAGGAGAAATCTCAGCATCCTAATGCTCAGTACAGAATACAGCAGTGCATCCCCCAGGGTCGATTCATTTAGGGACAGTGATGAACAGCAGGATAGCCAAGCATCACTGCCACTGCTTTAACAGGCTTCCAGTGAGCCTGTCCTACATGAGACCACCTAATGAAACAGCTGATGAAAGATGAACAGAGCTGACCTGGGCCTGTAGCAACAGATGCAGCATAATAATGCTGTCATTAAACTTGGGGATTGCCCAAAGCTTCTCACCCTTACCAGAGACTAAAATACACACTAAGCCAGGTCTGCTGCCTCAAACCTAGGATTTTGGGATTACTGCTGCATAAGAGGGAGCAAAACCTTGATCACCTCTTGCCGCCTTTGATGGCTTGTTTTTGCCTCTAGACACTGGAGAAAGACAGATCTTTTTGCAGAACCGTTCCTCAGCCCTTCCCAGAAGCAGAAGGGAAGAAATCCTGGCACACCAGTCAGTAGTGCTGATTTCTTGAAGGAAATGCCAATATTTTCAAATGTCTTTTCTCCAAAAGAAATTGTCGTTTTGGACTAAATTTATCCCTGCTCTAATTCCATCATAGTCAGTGACTCCAATAACAGCATTTGTGTTTAATTAGGGACATAAACTGGTACTTACTGTAAATTCCCATTTTTTTTCATTTTCCAATAGGAGGTTTTTGCCCAAGTTGTCTACTTTTCGTTTCAGAGAATATACACAGATATAATACATAACCTTTTGAAGTTTCAGCAACAGGACGTTTATAGATCTTTGATTGCAGTAAAGCAACTGAACTTCATTCCACAATCTGAATTTAATATCCGATATTATCTGAAGTAATGGCATATAATATCATTACAGTATATAGTATCACACTGTGAATTGTACATACATTCCTGGAATTCATGAGTTGCCATAGTTGGTCTGTAGTAACTCATTCTAGAGTTAATACTGCATACAGCTCCAGCTGAAACCAACTGTCTGTTTACAAATGCCTTTGACTTTCTTAAATGTTCAGCATTAGAACATGAATTTCCAAGGTTTGATTTCTATTTCATTATTTTCAGCAGTTTTAACACAATTCCTTTTGCTGATTCTGAATAGAGATGGGCAGACAGAAAATCCTCTCTCCTAGTATGACAATTGTAATGAGCTCTGATCAAATTTGGTCAAGAATATAGAAGAAAATACCAGAAGTTAAAATTAGCAGAGCCATAGTCCTTTCTGAGAAGCAGAACTTTCTTTCACTCCTTGTAAATAAGCAAGCAAAAAATCACTTCTAAACCTGTCCAGAAATTATTTGCTAAAAGAATGACAGATCACAGAAAATGTCCCTTCCTTCTCTGACATTTCTATCCGAAGTCTCTTATAGCCTGACATACTCTGTGGTTTCTCCTCTCTTACATTTGCTGGCAGAGCCTTTAGACAGTATCTGAAATGAAAAAACGTACTAGGGCTGATGAGAGGGAGATGAGGTAGGTCTGAATAACTTGGAGTCCCAATCTAGCAATTCTTTTAATCCAGGAAGAACAGAGTGAAGTTGCGGTAAGGGAAAGAGTGGTGTGTCCTGCTGCCCCAAGTTGACCCTAACAGATTTTGGAAAGTACTGGTATCCTTACTTTGATCACATCACTTTGTCATGCATTATTTTTCAGAGTGGAAGGATACACTCAGCAGAGCACCAAACTCCTTCTAATTGTTTTGGAGTATTCATATTTTAAATGCTCCATATTAGAAGCACATTACAAGACCCCAGGGTGTGCATTACTGGGCAATTAAAGCAGTTCTTGGAAGGCTAACATTGCAAAGCTTCAGCCTTTTCTCTGCAGCGTGTCCAAGGGAGGCTGCGATGGCCAAGGAACACACACCCTGCTGTGCTGCACCGCTTAATTAGCGCCGGGCCGCACGGCTGAGCCACGGGCTGTGCTGGCGATGGGGATAGCAGGGGACAGCAGCCTGCTGGGGACCTGGTGCGGGGCTAAGTGAGACAGTGAAGCCTTGCCTGCATCAGATCGCTTCCCACAAAAGGGCTCCTGACCATCCCAGTGATGCTGGCATCAAAGCATGCCTGAGGAAAAAAGGGAGAGCATGTGGTGGGAAGTGGTGGCTTTGGGCTCCTTGGTGACAGCCCACATGGAGTCAACAGTGTCCCACCTGCAGACTGGTGCTGTGCAGGCATAAAGAGCGCAAAAATGGCTTTGGTTCAAATAGGACAGAGTCTTATGTTTCTATGCATGGGTCGAGACACAGCTGAATTCACAGCTGAGCAAAAGAAAAGTGGGGAAAAATGTCTTGTTTGCACGAAGTTCAAAATGGAAAGCAAGCTTCATAGCGTGGTGAGGAAAAACAACCAAGGGATTTGGGGGTGAAGGAAGGGAAATAGAAAGTCTGATAGTCAGAGCCTAATCCGACTTAAGGAAAGGGCTTCAGTTCCTTGCTCTGTCATGGACCTCTCATCAGGACTTTGGACAAATGGCATTTCTCTCTGTGCTCTGTTTCCTGCCTGAAGTGTGAAGATAGGAGCATTGCCATGCCACCTGGGGCACCGTGAGGACAGCTGGAAGGAGGAGCGAAGGGCTCAGACTCCCTAATAACAGAGGCCAAGTAAGTGCTTCAGCGAGCTGTAGCACAGTATTGGCTTCGTTCCCCTGCTTGAAGCAGGAGTGCCATGTACCCTGCTGACAGTGGCTATATGTGACAGAAAGAGAGGTGGGCAAAGGCAACAGGAGCTGTACTTCAGCTGCACGAGCTTTGATGGTTGCGTTTGGCTTTGCAGCAGCAGATGTAGTTGGGAAGATCAGAGCTGCAGTTGCCTCCCAAAAGCCACAGCATAATTTCCATTAGGATGCATGGGGGGTAGTAACTTCTCCTACTGCTCTCAAAATCTACTGCAACACTTGCAGCCCTCAGAACAACAGCTGACATTGGCAGGAGCAGCAGACTCAGCTTCCTTGCTAGCTGGCCTGAGGCTCTGGTACTCCCTGCCAAGACAGCAGAATGCCTACAAACTCTGCCATATTTGGGGGCCATGAGCAATATTCACACATTCAGGCTCTCTCCTTTCATGAAGATCGTATTTCCTTCTCCTTACCTTTTGGAAAGGGAGAGAGAAGGGTGATCGTGTATGACATTAGTATATAAACCCAAGTATGACAGATTAATTAGATTGTTTAGATAGATAGACAAATAGCCCTAAAAGGTGCCTGAAGAGGAATTATCTATTTTTCTGGAACTTCCATATATATGAGATGTCGAAATAGAGATGCCTTACATATCTCAAAACACAATCCCAGCACTTCCTGAGAAGATTTGAGTCCTTATCTGCTGTTAGTCTGTGTAGGTCCAGCAACTTCACAGGAACTACACTGACATTATGCCTGAAGACACAGTGAAAAAAGTGCCACTTTGTTCCCGGTTTGCCTGCTCACTCGAAACACAAGAGAAAGCCTGATCCTGCCTTTTTCTCTCACTGCATTTCTTGGCTGTGCTCTGAGGAGAGGCAGAATTCACAGCAGCAGTTTTACTATGTGAAGAGCTTGGAGAGGAGCTAGGGTTTTTTTGTTGTTCTAAATCAGTGACCCATGATGACACCATATGGTTTTATTTCATTTAATTTGAGCAGAGCATTAACGTTCAGCTTCTAGCAGATCTCTGCCCATTCCAGTTCTGCTGCGCTACACGGTACAAGTCCAGACGTAAGGAAAAGGGGTGGCAGGGAAGAGAGGTGAGGATGCCTGCCTTCTGGGAGCGGGGAGGACTGCCAGGCAGTGGGCTGGCCTGCCAACTCATTCTGCTGAGCAGTAACACACGACTTCACACCACTGGTACCGATGGGGTTGGCAGTGGTCAGCCCTGTGTGTACAGGTTGTCTAGCCTGACCTCCCAGAATAAATTGCTGCGTTAGGCATTCAGCAACGTTTTCCCATTCATCCAGGTGGATTTGTGTTAGGGTGCAAAACCCACCTGGGAAGGAGATGTGCACTTGAATAGTTACTGTGTAGTGTAAAGCTGCGGCTATAGAACCATCAGGACTTGGGCTGGCTGGTTTAAAGCTAGCTACTGTATATCTATATAAGCTGCAGTCAAGCAGTGACTGCAGCATAGAAATGTCCTCAGGCAGATGCTTCTACTTTTATTGCACTCAGTTCACGTTTGGAAGTCTTTCTTTGCAGCCAGGAAAGCCAGAAATTCATTAAAATCTGAACATCTAGAAGATGTACTACAGTTTACAAAATATTGGAAGCAAACTTGATCCTCGTTGTAGATATTTAACATACTGGGTTAGGGTGAATTAAGGAAACCTTAAAGGACAAAAAGAGTTCTGCTGGTCTTGGACATAGAAACACAGGCCACTTAGGTCATGAAGTCCAAATTTTGATATTGTAGGCAACCACAGACCAGACATTCAACTCACAGCATCCATGAAAGTACCCATCCCTGCAGCTACAGACCCACCATTCCCCCTCAACAGACTCATCATCTCTGCAACAAAAGACCAAAAGCTTCCAAGCCACAGGAAAAAAACAGGAGAGAAGCGTTGCTGGTGGCTAGGTCCCCTTCACTAGCAAGAGATTTCTGTCAGGAAAATGCCCAGATATTTTTGAGCTCTCGGGAATTCCTAATTTTCTAAGAGTACACCTACACTGTGATGATTGTCGTTCAAAGCGACATCTTCTGTCACCTGTGGAGTGTCTGGCGTGGGGCCAGCAGCACGGGGCCGGCACTGGGCGCAGCCGGCACACCGGCAAGTGCCACACAGCACGGGCCAGGGCTGCCGGAGCAGCGGCTGTGCCAGCAGGGGAGTTAAGGAAACCTACAGAAACACACGGGCTTGCCAAGGTTAAATATCTTAATCTGGAGCATGGGAACTTTTAATTGAAAGCTTTGCTTTGAGCCCATTTCCAGTTATTAAAATTCAGGAGTCTGTGCTGAATTCCTTGTGGACATTCATTTTGATTAACAGAAGACATGTGTGTACTAGGGAAGGAGTCTTGAACTGGGAGGAATCAGATAAATGTAGATAACGTACTCAACTCTCTTGCAAGTTATGCCATACCTGGTATTTTGTGTAAAATGTCAGATCTTGAAGATGAGCAATTATTTCAGCTTTCTTTTAATACCACAGTATTTCAGGCTTTCATGGCTGCAAAGACCAGGTGGAAGTGGGACCTGGCTGCCTCCCAAGGGGCCAGGACAGGAGGCAAAGGAAAAAAACCCAAATACATTCTTATTTACAGCCTTGTGAATTTTATGCCAGTCTCTTTGTTTTGGAGGGTATTGACTCAAGAGTTTTTAACTTTTGGGCTTGGCAGCATTGTGTATTAGCAGCATATTATCTCTGTATCCCGTAGAATGCTCCATTGCAGTATGAGCTTGAGGTGGAGGCGGGGCGGGGGTAAGTAAATGATTCCCTGTACAGGGCTGTCATTGTGTGTGCCTCGCTTGCATTAATCAGAACTGGTGAAAATTTCATAGTAGACTCCTTGCCAGTAAAAGATGTTCCCCCAAAATTGAAACAAAAACAGTGCTGGGGATGTGTCAGTTTAGATCTAATGTTATTTTTACCTTGAGTTTTAATGGAATGAACAAAATTGTGAGAAAAAATTAAGCCTTATCAGAATGAACTTTTTTTTTTCCCTTGAAAATGACCTTTTTAGGGTGAATGAGAAACTGTTATAAACATATATATATATATATGTATATATATATGAAATCATGTATTCAGATTTTATTGAAACAGCAAGTTCCAACTACAATGAAAAATAGCTGTATAATTTTATTGAAGTCATGGTTCAAAACCACATTGAAAAGTTGAAAATTTCCACAGGAAACCTGAATCTTTCCCTTTCTGTTCTAACCCTCACTGCTCCAGGTATTATTTTTTCCTTGCTCTACCATGCCACCCAAAGCAGTCAGGCACAGATGAGCACTTCAGGGTGTGGGTGCTACACAGGCTCCCAGCATAAAATTGATGCCCATCTCTGTAGCTATATATTTATTTATGTACCTTTATTGTGTTTGCAAATGCACTAGCATTTGTCTCTTAGTATGTTTTAATTGACCACACAACGTGCATACTTGCTAATCTTTGCCTGTAGGTCTGCATTTATAACTATGCCTATATGGAGTTAGACATTTGGGTCACATATTACATATTCAGACCCCATGAAGAATTTAATAAATATTTATTCAACCATTACAGTTTTCAAAAGAGTTTAATGGGCACATAGGCTGTTCAGATCTGTGGCTTGTAACCACCACCAGCTAGCTATATGGAAGTTATTACAGCTAAGAAGTCATAACCACCTAGAACTCATCCGTAACAAGGCTATAATATCCATTATGTAATATCTAACATATCTGAATACTGATACATAATTAATGTGGAACCTTGCTGTATTGTAAGGCTCATACCTGTGTGTACAATTGCGTAGTTGTGCAAGTTTGTGGCTGCAGATCTGCTCTATTTCTAAATTGTGTATCCAGCATCCATCTGACTAACTGCAGAGCTCTGGGATTCTGTGGCCCTTCAGCAACCTCTTATTTCTATCCTTTTCTGTTACCGTCGCGATGGCTGATAGAGAACACTGGACTTTTGGGTGCCCTCTTCTTGACCCCTGTCTAAATACATTCTCTGTCCACAGGAGTTAGCAGTCTAAGAGTTTACCTACGTACAGCTGTGCAAAATAACTAATTTGAATTAACTGAATGTTTGGAATTAAAATGGTCTGGTTAAAATACATTACATCTCTGACTCCCTTGTTTAGAATTAAAGCAGCTTTAATTTGGTTTAGCTTAATTCACTTTGGAAATGAAGTAAACTAAATTCAATTTAGAACACTCAAATTTTGAACAAGCATCTGAACAGTGTTTTAATACATTTAACCAATGCACTTGCAAAATTAATTCAGATTAATTTTCTTGTTTGCCCTTGTGTAAACAAGCCTGTTGCCTGTTCCTTGTCAATGAAACCACCTCAGCTGAGATTCCTTGGACAACTGCAAGGTGACAAACAGCCTTCCAAGAGCAGCAGTTTAAATGATCCTCCCACATGCCCAAGTGATCTTCATCCCTGCATCCCATGCAGGCAGCTTTTCTCCCTGTGAGCTTTAGTGGCTGACACACTGAGCCAGGCAGAGCCAGACAGGTAAACATAGAAGAGATGCAGCAATTGTTTAACACTATCTGAAGACCTGATTTATAAAGATTTAATTGTTAACACTTTACAGTTTAGGCTTTTGCAGTAGAATACTGTATTGCAAATTACAAGATATTCTTTCTGAAAATTGTTATATTCTTGAGAATTTTAGTGACTTTATCCAGTTCCATTATTACAAAACCTGATCCCCTTAATCTTAATTAAGTACTTGTTCACCTAATGAATCGGAATACCTCCATCTGTAAATGAGCATGTATTTCATTTTTGGATCTAACTTAGATTAGACAAGATTAGATGCAACCAGGATTCAATGGCAGAAGAGTAAAGAGGAATATAGGTGATGGTATTTGAAAAACATATACTAACTTTACATTTTTTGTTGAGTATATTATTGTCTAAGAAGACAGGAGGTAGCATAAGATGGCCCGAAGATTCTCTGTTGCAGTTTTTAAAGGGCAGTTGTAAAATCAATTGTGAACAAAACACTCTTAGAAATAACACCAAAGCCTATTTTAATGCAAAAATATTCATCTTATTTAAGCATCACTGTGGAAATTTCAAACTTTTCATTACCTTGCTTAGTTTTAAAACCACACTGTATATTTGGTCAAAAGACGTCTTAAGAGGAAAATGTTGTCAAACATTATTTTTATCACAACGCAAACAAGCCCTTTAAAAATTTCCTTTTGGAAAACCTCAACTCAGAAAAGCACCTGCCCTAAATCTTTGCTAAAAAGTCGACCAGACAAACAGAAAATCAAACAAAGCAAAGAAAGCCCACTTAAATATCCCAAGCCATCAACTACTATTTGATTAGATGGTTAGGCTATATTTTAATGTGCTTGTTTTTTATGGAGTTAGTGCTAATGAATAAATGTTGTTTGATGGCTACTACAATCTCACATCTTTGTCTGGTAGAAAATTAGCATAGTTTCACTCGAACAGTTACCAGGGTAATATAGTAAGGAGACAGTCCTATATATTAATATGCTTGTGCAGAATGCATTTGAGTATGTATGGGCATCCATTTATGTGCAGCTAGCTAAAAAGATACCACTGTAAGTAAAATCTAGGTTTGTAGCAATACATCAGTTTGCATGGCTTTTTCAGTGTGAAGATATAGGTACCTGAGGCTTTGCTGATGTACCTCTGTGTGTGTGTGTGTATGTGTGTTTGCTTGTGCATTTGCACACACATTCATTTGCATGTCTGTCTGTCTGCAGGTATGTTTCTATTTGTGTGTGTAATCTGGCTGTGGTGCTTTCTGAATAGCAATGAGCTCAGGAAAAGCATGTACGTATTTATATCTGTGCATGCATCTATCTGCATATGGGTGGGCTTGCATGGTGTCTACAGATGCATTTCTCCTTGTGTGCTTTGCATGTCCCTCTGGTGAGAGGGTTCGTGTGTCCCATCTGCAAGAGGGATGATCTTGGTCACTCTGTGTGATTTCGTCCCTATAAAAGGCAGCATCCTTCTGCAGCAAAAACACTAACTGGGCATCAGGAGACCTGGATCCTGATCCAGCCATCCTGTTGATAGGCTCTGCGACTGAGCCCATCTTGTAATTCACTCTGTGCCTCAGTTTTCCCTCCCATCTTTTTTTGTTTTTTTTTTACGAAGACTGTGGACATACACTGTCTTCTACCACATGGAAATGCATAATGCCATATGTGATGGGATCTGTCTAGCTCAGTCAAAACCCTGAGTCCTGAGAGAATCTTTCTATGCCAGTGCTTAAAGTAATATTCATCACTGCACATGCCTGCTTTCATGTGCTGGTGTTTGGGTGTCCATCTGTACTTCGTGGCTGCCTATTTGTAGTTTTTGAAGAGTTTATCTCCCTCATGCACATACACAGCAGGGGGAGGTGGAAAGGAAGGAGTTATTAAATGCCAAGCGGATATGCAATAAATCCCATTGATTTTACAAACTCCCAACTTGTCTTAAATCTCTTTCCATTCTTTATCCTGGGGGCATTGCAACAAAACCCTATTTTAAATACCTTTTATTTCCCTTTCCCCCTCCCCCCTCCTCCCACTCCCCAAAAAAGTGTCAATATTTTATTTGGATTTTTAACTTCGCTCCATAACAGTTGTTTGACCTCCTGACTCATGTGAGTCACATAAATTCTGGGACTTTATTCAGGAGCCATGTTCCTGCTATTGAATAAGCAATTTGGGAGGGTGAATTAATGACTTGTGCTGTTGCTGGAAAGTCCCTGAAGAAATATTAAAATTGCTTGCAGACTGAATCAATACTCACTGAACACCCAGCATGAGGACCTGGGCTTTTTAATGGCTACAAGCAGCGGCACTTGGTAGAGGAAGGGGAATTCCTGTACACACCGGGCACGCAGGCACACACAAGCAGGAGCAGCCTTCCCACAGCCTTGCTGGCATTTTCAGTAACAGCATATTGTCACACATGCAAGCTGGTACGAGCTGATGCCTGCTGTGGCAGGGACAGGACTTAGAGTCCAGTTCCCCTGTCTCCTTCCCGAGAAGATCATGCAGGATCTGCAAAAGTGGGTTCTTTGGGCCTTATGTTAAGCACTGGGGTTAGCATGCTCTGGAACAGTCTACAAGGTGCCAGGAAGGTCAATTATTTGTGGCATTATGAGCAGGTTTTATGTGGGCACTTTGTTTTTTTCCACTCTGAAGGGAAAAGACGCTAGTGCTGTAATAGATTTGTGTGTGCTGCCATGGTTTGGGAAGAGGATTGGGCTGTTTTGCAGAGGTGCATTTGTGAAATGGTTCTGTTGCTTTGGGTGCTGAACAGCATTTGCACCTGTTCATAGCATTGATATGTTGCATTTCTGGTATTCAGTAGGTTTTGCTTTCTTATGTTAGCTTGTATTATGGTGAGTCTTGAATGTCCTCCATCCCTGTTTGTGTTAAGAGTGACTGCTTTTGGTCATTGAGCAAAGGTGTCACTTCACTGGATCAGCCTACTTTGATGGCTGTGGGTACAATCCTACATGGTCCTGAGTTCCCTGGGGGTTCTACCAACCCCATGAGGACAGGCAGGTACTTGGCACACACCTTGCTGAGGCTTTTACTATTTGTTTCTCACTAGGCTGACAACAGCCAGATTTTGCTCACATCCTAAGTTTTGCTCCAAGCGCCTTTGGCCAGGGTGGGTTTTGCTGCCAGAGTTTTCAAGTCTCCTTTGAGAATGCAGCCCTGTGTTTTGCCATTGTGGTCGTGAATGGCTGTTTTGTATTCGCTTGTTGGGCGGCTGTTATTGTGTATTAACACCGGGGTGGGTGTGCTTTGTATGACCGCATGTCCATCTCATTGATTCCATCAGTATTATTTTGTAATCGTGTGTCTCTGTGATTGAGTTAGTGTGCATTTCAGGGCTCCTGTGTATTGAATAATGATGTCAGGGATTGGGTTGTTTGACTGGGTAATGGCCTCTTTTCAGTGCTGTAAGTGAATGTGTCCTTCTCCTGTTTCCCTGTCTCGGCTGGGGCAGGATCATTTACACTAGGTGATTCCTTAAGATGCTCACATGCACTAACAGAATATCCCTTTGGCTCCTGAGCTCTCCCTGCCAGCACGATGTGCCAAGGGTTCAGCGCTCGCCTGTGTGTGCGTGACACATGGGGTGGCACGTCTGGCTGTTTCTCAGCCACATGCTTCGAGGTCTGTGGCCACGCACTTGTGTGTGTCGGTGTATTTCTAGGCTATGTAGGTGTGTTTACATGTGGGTGCACCTTCTGGTTTTGCTAAGACTTTTCAGTCATGGTTTTGGCTAAGTCTCTATATCCTGGGTTTCTCCACAAATATCTGCAGGACTATACTGTGCAGTTTTGAATAGATTTGACTGAGTCTGTGAAGGGATCTAGAAATTGCTACATCTGTCTACAGTGAAGGGCACACCTGCCTTTGCAAGGGTCTTCTTGTGTGACAGTCTATATTAACACATAGAAGGGCATCTGTGTCAGTTAGCAGATGCCTTTGATCTGTGTGTGACTGCCTGATGATGTCCCCATGTCTGAACTGACCTGGGTCTCTTATATATGTAAGAAAGAATGGGATTCTATGTCAGCAGCATTTAGCAGTAAATATATGTGCTAAGAAATTTTAAATGTACCATGAATCTCTGGGTTTGTGCAATGGCTTCTGACTTGTGTGGATATTGTGCGCTAATGCCCTAAGACAATGTAGCCACATTTGGTCCCTTGGAAATGAACAAGAGAGTTCAGTTATTTTTCAGCTTATGATTATGTGTCATTGCCTCGTGGATTTATTTGCTCTGCGCAGGCAATGTGTCTGGCGTTGGTCCTGTCTGCGCTTCCTCAGCCATCAGGATTTGGCCCAGCAGCAGCCACAGCCAGACAAAGTCTATGGAAAAGGCCATGAAAGATCCAGAAAACTTCCCGAGAAAGCTCTCAGGTGTACCCTCTCACCAAAACACCCCATCAGATAAAGACCTGTGACCTCTCTCATTCGGCTCATCTGTATGGCTGGGATTTAGCAAGCCAATGAGTTTGGCTTATATTTTCCAGCGAGGTTGTTAACAGGTAACTCCTTACTCCTCCTTGTATTATCTCAAGCCTTGTTACTTCCCATGCATCCTTGTTTGTGCTCTCCCACTCTTTTTCTCCATTCCTCCTCTGTATTCCTGCCTGCATTTGACCTTGAACAGATGACACCGTCCTTAGCCCACCCACTGCTTTACCAGCTCCCACCCCTCACACTGGGACAGCAGCATCAGGGTAACAGGGGGAGGGAAAAAATGAGGGAGTGAGGAGGGGAGAGGGAGAGAGAAAGAAACCTGTTTGAAAGTAATTGGAGGCTGTTAAACAGAGGAGCCCAGCATATCACTCTAGTAATGGAAATAAATTCCATTGTATTTGCATTTTAATTTTCCACATAAACAAAGGCCTGGAGTGTGCTGGCTTCGCCAGAATCACCGGCCAGAATTTAATTAGAAATGAAAAGTTTATAGGGTCCTCTTTAATGCGATTAATGCACAGTTAACATTTATCACATACATATGCTGGAATCGCCTTTTTTAAGCAACCACTGGCCATGAAATGAATTTCTTTTCAACTTTTTTAGCGTGCGTGAGGAAGGCTGTCTCTGGTGAGGCGGTCCAGTGAGCACACTCCTGACAGCTTGGTAAACTGCAGCCCACAGAGGCTTAGTAGCCCCCATCCTCACTGAGGAAAGTTCAAGGTGGCTTAGAGGGAAGCATGGTCTAGTGGTTAAAGCCTGAGGTTGAGAGTCAGGGGATCTGGGTTGTATTCCCAACTCTGCCACATGCTCACTGCATGACTGACTTGCTCTCAGCGTCTGTTTCTCTGGGTGTTAAAAATAAAAGAGAAATCAGCTGGAAGAAGATATCTCAGCCCTAGACCCCTCTGTGTCTCAAGCTCTCCAGAAACTTTCCCAACCCTGTTGTATGGGATCTGGATTGGATCCTACACCATGCTGACTGCTCAGCTCATCTCCCTGTGCCTGAGCATCCCTACACTGGCTGCGGGGACAGGAGAGCACCTGCAGCACTTACCTGATGCCAGAGGCTGGGCCTTGCACAGGGACTTCTTTGCAGTATCCCACCTCTCTGTGCACACCAGGCAGCGATGATCCCTGCCACATGGGTTTGTATGGATCTCACATTGCTTGTGTGAGATGTGCATCCTTCTGCCAAGGGGCATGAGGCAGGAGGGGAACAAATGCTGCCCATGCAGTGTGGGAGCCTTGGCAGCCCTGCTGCGAAGGGACCTGTATTCACTGCTGAGGCACTCCGTGCTTCTTAAGAGGATCCTCTAGTGCTGGTTTGATCCAAAAAAACCACTAAGACGGGCTTGTTAGATACAGGGGCCGTCAAGCCTGAACCTCAGATCTGAACATAAACCTAGTAAGGAGCAGCTACTAGCTCTCTTTGTGGTAGGGGTAATTATAACTCCCTCACCCTGAGGAGCCCTGAGAGGTTGCCCCTTGAATACTTGTAAAAAGCTTTGAGTTTGTCTGCATGGGAACCCTAGGAAAAACAAGTGTAAATCTAGACGAAGTATCAATATCCTTCCCTTGCAGAGCACGAGATAAAAGGCCAAAGGTGAACACCTCCCCTGTGAGCCCGTGCCCCTGCCAGAACTAGGAGGGCATCAGGCTTGTCACCTCCCTGCCTCCTCTTGGCTCTCAGTGGGGACCGTATTGCCTCTGGCGTCCCCGTTGTCCCTTCCTTATGCCCCTTCCCCTGCTCTGTCTGTGTGACAGACAGGGACTACAGGCCTCCCGATCCCACGCTTCCTTTCCAGGCTTGCAGACAAGCAAAGCAAATAAACCAGGCTCATGGACATGGAGTGTTAGCGTGTTAGGGACACAGCAGGGGAAGGAGGAACATGAAACCTCTATTGATCCCTTGAGGAATGATGTCCCTTCCTTATCTTATCAGATTCTCTTCACTCTTCAATTATAGTCTGTTGAAATTGGCCTCTTAACCCAAACAAGATAACCCGGGTAATGAGGACAAGAGTGTGAGGGGAGGCGGGAGAGAGGAGAGGAGAGCAAAGTCCAGTGCGTTAAACTATAGCTATCACTAGAAATATCTCCTTTAGCATACCCCACTCTGCCCCTGCTGCTCCCAGGTATCCCCTTCTTGCATCATGTATCAGATTAACGAGCACACATTCACTCCCTGACAAATATATCATGCCTTATACACCCTTCCTTCCCTCAGATGCACTAGGCGTCCCCAACAAGCACATGTCCCCACATTGGTATGTGGCATCTCCATGTATACGTGTGCCTAACCTGCTGTACGCCTTCTGTGTTCACATATCTCAGTATGTGCCGCTCTGTCATACACACACTTGCACACATTTGTGGTACTGTCACTGCCCATCTCACCAACCTCATGCTCCTCGGCACATTTGTGGTATGGCTGCTGTAGTACCTTATCGCCAGGTCTACTGGAAAGAACTGCTGACAAAGATATGAACACTTCTAGGACCCCCACCATGCATCTGTTCACAGACAGAGTTCCTGAGTGCATTTACATGGCTGCCTTGCCATGGGGAAGCAGAATCCTCTGCAGAGCCCCACAAAACTAGACAGGCTTCCCAAGATGCATGTTGCTGTGCCTTTGATCACCCCTATAACTCCCTGCATGTAACTGCAGAGCTCCGACGTTGTTTCCATAGATAAGACTATTCTCAGTTCTTACACAGACCAGTAATACCTACTTGCTGTAAGTCTATACTCCCAGCTGGACATATTGCCATAGTGATATTAACATGTCCACACTCTGCCTTGTACACATGTCATGGGGTATAGGATATGTCTTGCCCAAATATCCATTACAGAGAAGATTGTACAGTAAAGACTCAACAGTCTATCGACACAAATGCACCCAGGTTTCCATGCTCAAATTACTTCACTGTGCACAGAATGATGCAGGACCACATTCAAATGGTGCAGAAGGTGCTTTCATTTGGGAAAGCTGGTGCTCTAAGCAGTACAAAGGCTTCGTTTACAGGGCTGGCACGCTACTCTTGCACTCTTCTAAAGACTGTTCCCCAGGATCACTTTATCCCCTGCCTTTCGCTGTATCAGGGGCATTTCCTTGTCTACATGTCTGCCTGAAACGGGCAACGCTCACTTCCATTTCATGTCTCCCTGGGCCACCAGCTCTGCCAGTTTTACTCACTTGGGCACCAAGACCTGTGGGGGATGTCACTCATATTTGCAGGTCACAAAAAATTAATGTAATCTGCAAAAGGGAGTTAAAATCATGGCAGTTACCTTTTTACAAATTTACACGTGCTCTCTCATGTGCAAGCACGCAAACTCACCCACGCAGTTCCTCCCCGCTCTCCAGCTTGTGTGCCTCACAAGAATCCGCACACAACCAGATACTGTGTCCCCATCCTTGCTGCCTCCATATGCAGACCCTCACCTCAGGCACACAAGTGGCCTGAAATTGTTAGAGCCACATAAGGGAGTCGGATGTCAATACTGGATGACCCTCTGCATCTCGTTTGGCACAGTGGCCAAGACTGCCTTCTGTAAAACCACGGCAGGTCTGGGTTTGACACTATCCAAGTCAAATCTGCCTTGGCCTTTCACTCCATCCTTATCTCTTGTCCTTTCCCCCTCCAACCCCACCCAACTGTGCTCACCACCCGCTCTGGAAGCTTTGTGTTGTGGCTGTCTGCCAGAGACAGCACCACAAACATTGTCTCTTTAAAACTCTAAATTTGCTGTTTGTTCCATGGGGAGAAGGAATTTGTGACACTATCCATTTTCCACTCTGCCTCTGCTTGCGCAGCCTTGGCCCATTTGTACATAGCACGTCCCAGGAATTCACTTCCCCATGCACTCACAAGATCTCCTTTTCTTCAGAAACATTATTCCTTCCTTTCCTTTTCTACATCCCCTACATTCTCTATTGATTTTATAAATGTATATTAAAAGTGTATATGTATTTTTGGTGTATGTATAATTTATATATAAATGTATAGTTTTTCAAGCTCGAAAGTCTAAATTTAAACAACCAAGAAAGGGCCTAAATTTAGGCAAATATTAACAACAGGCACTATTACATAGCTACATTGCACTGCAGTCTTTCTTTTTAAAGAAAGATAACCAAAATTTTTCTTAACATAATTTTTAGAGAAACATGAGTGTGTTGAAAGGCAATAGTCCCTTTAAGAAGTACCCAAAGACTCTATCGCAATTTTAAAGTGAGAGCTTGAAAATGGGCAGTGAGGTAAGGATGTTGCCCTCTTATTTCAGCCCAGTTTGAAGAAAACGAGGACTAGTTCTGGGAATCAAAGGGCTCCCTGACTGAAGAAATGGGTACTGCTGGAACCATCCAAACTACCCTAAAACTAGAGATGGTGCAGGGCAACCGGTCTGACAGATACGTGAGGCCCTTCTTTTGTTACCTGGTCACAGTCTCTGCTTTTCCTTTTGCAGATTAATGAACAGACATCAATCTGCCTTGCAAAACATGGATGCCACCCTTCTCGACTGAAATACAGTGATTGGCATTTTGAGCAGAGCTGATCATTGTTCTTGATGCAATTTGCCTCCCAACCAGAGATGGACGTTTAACCCTGTGCCTTGGACCCTGCAAAGAGGGGATGGTGCTTACTCTGGAAGGAAGAGGAACTGTTCAAAATGGAGCCAAAGGAATAAAAATTAAATTGGGCCCCAGGAGAGAACAATTAACAGGGGCAAACTCCAGCATATCGCTGTGTGTATGCATGTGTGTGTGGGTTGGGGGAGCTGCTGGAAGCCTGGGGAGCAGTATGCTGTGCAGATTTTAGAAGTGCTACGTGTACTGCAGAGCTAGGAGATGACAGCAACAAGAAATGTACTACTTCTATTTTTCATACAGGGAGAGACAAGCCACCAGAATCTCCCTTTCTGATTTAACAGTAAGGTTTGGGTTTCAGACACAACATTTTCTGGGAGGCGTATCTGTGAACTCACAGTCCGTTAGCTCAGCCTTTTGGCACATCACTTGTTCTCCTTGCTGTCAAAACTGGTACACACATGAATCCCAAGCCAGACAGAGGACAAAGCAATATCCTTCCCCAACCACATTGAACTCCCGCATATGCTTCCTTTAGCCTACCAGCATTTTGTGTCACTGTCTATGTCCCTGCCCAGAGATGCATGTTCCCTGCCATATACCAATGCGCTCACATGTAGTACCCAACCTGCAGGTGCACTTGTCCAAAGGCACCTATCTGCATTGCACTCGCGGTCCCATATAAATGTCCTATAAAAAAATGCAGTACAACTCTGCTTTTTCCTTGCCTATACCCATCTCTGAACATACAAAACTTTCAAATTTGCCTGTTATGTATATAAATGTATGTTCTATGCTCCTCCTATCCCACTACTATTCCTCAATATCTATATGGACAGACATATTCTATCCGTATGTCTCAAAGACTTCATACATACATCCTGTCATTCTTCACACCCCAGCCAGAGCTATTCCTCTCCTATGGCTCCAGGATTGAACTATTGTGTTGTCCATTTCCCAGTGACAAGGGGTCTAGTTACAGGGTTATTGATTGGTTTTCATGCAGACAGATGGATCTGCCTTTGGTCTCCCCTCCAAAATCCACCTCTGTATGGGCTGATTGTCACTGCTTCAGGGATAGGATTTCACCAGGAGACCACCCTCCATGCAAACATCCTTCACCCAGGCCACGGATGGTAATAAATGGAGTCAGGCTGAGCCATAATAAAAGCAATTGAGTGGGTTACCTGTGCAGACATGAGATTTATACCTCCTCATATTTGATGTGATTGTTTTATTGAGTTCTCAGTGCAGTTAGGATGCCGTTTATTTATTTATTTATATGCCTACTTATCAGGGATGGGGGGGAGGCTGTCTCAGCCTAGCTAGTGTTCAGCCTCCGTCTTGTCAGATGTGAGCCTGAAGAATGGGGCTCTCCAGTTTTTCTGTGCGTTTCACCTAGACTTGGGCTTGGTGGGTGAGCCCTGGCCAGGTATCTCATTTCCTATAACAAACAAAGATGTTTGTTTCAGGATTCCTGAAACCTTGAGGACTGATTGAATTATGAACCTAGTAGAAGCTAAGAGGATGGCGTAAAGGAAGATGCATGTATGTGCTGATTTTCTAACAGAACCCCTCGAAAGGAATTCCTATTTATGCTGTGCCTGTCTTGGACAATGGGCTGTGATCTGTGCACAGAGCCTCTTTATGCTATCGCAATAGAAATAGTAAGCACCAACATTGCTTCTGACTCTGTCATCACATGTGAGTGCTGAGAAATATTAGCAGGTGCAAATTGATTGGAAATGAATATTTGTAAGTGCACTCTGAGGAGTTTGGAAACCAAGTGATTAGATTTGTGATTTTCAGCTGGCTAGATAGCCATATAAGTGCTACAAAATCAGCTCTCAGTCACTGGCACTAGAGAAAATTGGCGGCTAGCGCTGAATATCATACTGTTTAGTATTTCATCACAAACCTAGCAGTGTTTGTTGTGGGTTTTCCAGATGCTCTAGACAAGTGATAGCACAAGAATTTCAGTCCTCATTTAATAAAGTATATTTCCAATGCTTGTGGAGGATTGAAAAGGGGCCTGTCAACTCTCTGAAATCTCAAAGGACTTCATTGTTAAGGTGTTTTAAAAGTCATTTAATAGGAGTCAGATATCCAAATCCGTTTAAAAATTTAAGGTAGAAAAGAGAAAACAAGTAAAAACAAACCCACATTGTATTACAAGTACTTATGATTTTTATGCCGATTGCATGATTTAGCCTCTGCCCTGACATTTTTAAACGGTAAATATGGCCATGTGTGTATGGGCTTCAGTAGACTAACTAGGATTACAGTGGGAAAATCCTAATTCCTGTTAGCTCTCAGTTTAAAGAATGATTGTTTGGTAGAAAAACTCAAACCTTTCTGATGTCTTCAGGAGTAGTAATCATCAGAGACATCTACCCACAGATGGGATTTCCTAAAGCCCTAGTTAGCCACATGGATGACAAGCCAATGACAAATGATTTTGAAAACCTCTGCCTTTCCATGTATAGAGATCTTCCCCAAAAGTGGAATCCCTAAATATTTTGCTGATTGTAAGTAGCAAGCCTAGACTCCATTTGAATTTCAACATACTTTAATTAAAGATGATGGCAAGTTAATCTAAATGAAGCTCAGCCTTGTTCAACTGTTTTGAAGTCATGTCTTTTTATTCAAGTAATATGGAAATCTTTTGTTTCAATGGACTTTAGAGTCAGAGATGGGGGTTTGGGGATATTTTATATACTGCTGAAAAAATGACTTTGTTTTGTATGCATCATGTCATCATATCATAAAGGGTCCAGCTGGCCTGCCAGAGCATTATCTATCTCTTTAACCAATGCCAAGATTATTTCTTATTGTGTGTTTGCTTGTTATGAATACCATCTAGTTATACATATTCCAAGAAATCAGGAATTCCTGTGGGATGCAATTCCACAACTTAATGGACCTCTCTATCAGGAGATTCCTTCTGCTACCATTTAAATGTTTCCTTTCTTATTTCCTTCCCTTCATTCCTGGCAATGCTGCTTTGTTTAAACATGAATAATTCCTTTCCTGTTGGAGGGACTGTGCCCTTCAGATTACTATATTGTTCTCACCACTTCATCATCACTTGGCCAAGCCACTTATATTTTCTCTTCTTTTCTCCCAAAGTCAAATGAGTTTTTCACATAATAGTGATTCTGGTAAATGAGGTTTAGCTCCATAAGACTCATTCACCCAGCACTGAAATGCAGCTACCTCTATGGCAGAATGCAACGATCATTCACTAGATGCAAAAGCTTGAAAATGTTTAACTCCCAAAAAAAATCAAGCTTTCTGTACATCTATATAAAAATAAAGAGCTGGGATTTGGGGGTGATAAAGAGACCAATGTTATTCTGAACTTTGAGGTTCACAGAACAAGGAGCTCAAAACGTCCCAGGCACAACCAATTTTACTTGCTAACTGTCTTTGTTGAGCTAATATCTCTGCAATATGAAAATTAGAAAAAATGCAGCTAGCTCATTGTAGTTTCTACCATACAGCCTTCCAGTGGCCAGATATGAGGAATAAGACAAAGAGAAATGCTGTAAGCATTCATTTACTCTTTCAGCTACAGTAACATTGTCTGTAACCTCTGCTTTATGAGCCTGTCCTTTATTTGGAATGATAAAAAGAAGATAATACCAGGTTTGTGTCTGATGGAAAAGAATCTGAATTTAAAGGAGTATATTCCTTGTAATGAAGCCCTGTGTGACCAGACGGCATTCTTTGCTCAGCCAAAAGCAACTGGCAGTAGAAGTCTTCTACCTTGAGAGCATCCCCTGATGCAGGAAATTGCATGGGAACCTTAGACTCAGCATCAACTAACTGAGAGGATCCCTGCTAGGATCCCGGCTTTCTTCTGCACAAGCTAAAAAGTGCTAGATTACAAGACCGGGTAAACTCTGTCCGGTGCTGTCAGATGGGTTGTCTTCACCCATGCTTTGCACCAACCTATGTCATTCAGAGGCTAATCCAGTCTACATGACCAGTCTAATCCTTGGCCTCTCTACTGAGAAAACTTGCATGTGGCTACTAAATACTGATGCTGGTGACAGGTTTCTGACACACACACTTGCCAGTTAAAACTGTGCAATTCACCCTGTGTTCACTGTGGAGCATGCAGTTGTCACTACTTTTGGTCGCTGTGAACAATCTGCCATTAGAGATACTTGGTCCTCTTCCAACTTCTTCCAACAGGTGTGTCAATCCCATTTTCACTGGGGCCCACATCAGCCTCACGGTTGCCTTCAAAGGGCCGAGTGTAATGTTAGGACTGTAGGAATAGTTACATTTATACAGTCCTAAAATTACGCTCGGCCCTTTGAAGACAACCACGAGGCTGATGTGGTCCCCGGTGAAAATGAGTTTGCCACCCCTGCCCTAGACACATTACCTGTCCTCCAAGAATTCCAGATTTGTTTGATGGGAAAGACACTGAGAGATTCACCAGTGACTTTGGCCAGGATGTCCTTTGGGGAAATTCTCAAGTGCGGCTAACGAGAGTGACTCAGAAAGCTCTGTTTGCATAACATTGATTTCTTCCTCATATGACACAGCCCCTGCCCTAGTATGCCTGCCTTTTGCCAGACTCAGTTGTTTGTCTTGAGATGTTATGTTTACTTCAATTGAGATTCTGTTCAATTCTATCTCCCTTGCATGGGCTAAAGCCTCAGTTGATGTAAAACAACCTAGCTCCAGTTTTGAACCTCTTCTCATTATGTGTTGAATTCCATGGGCATTTTTAGTGAAAGGTCACACTGAGTTTTACAAAGGTAACTAAATACTGTTATTTTCATTTTATAGATGGCAAAGCAGCCTCATAAGGAATTCATGTGACCTGCCCAAGATCAACCAGAAAGTTAACACCAAAACTGGTAAGAAAAATCTGATCTCCTAATATGCCATTCTTTGCTTTAAACTACAGTCTTGCCTCCAGCCACTGAAATTGACCACATGCTCAACAATATTTCAATGTACAAGTATATTTCACTGGTCATTATAACCTGAATCAATGTGTGTGGCTTCCTGTATGTATTTTTGAAAAGCACATAATTATTGGAGACTTTAACTAGGAATCATTAGCCAATTGTTATCTAATGAAACAGGAAACATCTCCCCAAACCAAGCGCTTAACTCTAGAAAAAATATCTAACCAGTGGACTGAGATAATATATCCACTAAACTCTATTCTCTACCATGAGGTATTAGTTAGGTCTGCTTTCAGGAACCCAAGGTCCAAAGTGTATCCAGAAGGCTGACCGAACTCTGTAATGCTTTGGCTTCAGCATTCCTTGGATGAGGACTAACTGGGAGTCCCTAGTACTGAACCCAGCCATAGGAGAGCTGGGATAGAGGGACAGACTGGGTGGCAGGGGGAATGTGTTATTTTACTTTGCCTTTCTGGACCTATGAGGAATTAATTAAAAGAAACAGGAAATACTGCTTAAACTACAACGTCTATTGCATCCCTTGCTGCGTAACCATGAATGTGTGCCCGTGATGTGCTCCATCCTGTTCCTACTAAAATACATTGTCTAATTCAGAAGATTTTTCTGGAGTTATTATTATCTCATGAAACCCCCGTTCTTAGGCTAATTGTACATGCTGCAAAACAAAGGAAAAATTCTCATTAACATCTGCCTCTAAGTTCATACTTAGGAGACTGCCGCAAGGCTTACAGCAATGCCTAAATCCGCCTGAAAAATGCCAACCCAAAGTGACCAAAGATAACTAGTTTATAGACATATGATAGATGGAAATGTTCGGGCTGGCAGGATGCTCTAAAAGCAAGGCGCTCAAGTGGTTTAAAGTAAACATTAATTGCTTACCAAAGAATTAAAAGCTTCTGTCACTTGCCTGCTCAGTTACGTGCACTGCATGTATGTGTGTGTGTTTACATATATGCATGTATAATACGTGTGTGTATATATATATGTGTGTATGTACCTATCCACACGCAATAGGTTTGTACTCTATAATACCTAATATATAAAGCAGGAACAGGAAAGCTCCCACTGCAGGGATAACCACTCTGTCTTGATCCTGTCAGTTCTGTTGCACTTTGCTTATTAACTAGTAAACTCTCTAGACTTTTCTTCCATAGTTAAAGGAAAACTACCGCATAGCAGAAGACTCTATTTTTTTTCTACGAATCTGGACAGGATGGTTAAGTCATGTTTTTTATCAGAGTTTGTATCTAGCCTTGATCTGCATAAGTTTGGTATGAATAAGTTTCTGATAAATCTCAACAGTGAATTCCAGTTCATCCCAAATGGGTCCTGATATTCTTGATGCAATACTGACAGATAAGTGCAGTGTAGGCATACAAAATTCATAGATCACAAAAAATAATTTGTGGAAAATAGATTTTAAAATCTTTTAGAGAGACTTTGAACATGGAATTGAAACTGCCTTGTTTTGTAGTTGCTCACCTGAAAGCCTTCATTAATGTTAGTTCCCCAGAAAGAAAGAAAATGTAATTAATGGATTTTTGGAAAATCTTATAATCAAAAGTAATTTTTTCCATGTAGAAGGAGATCTCCATTTTGAAGTATGGTATTCACAAGCTATCTGGGGGCATAGGTAACTTCTATTTCTGTAAATTCCTCACTATAGTCTCAAGATGTTAAACTGCTCATGAATGTAGCTCTAACAGTTCTGAACACGGGGCCAATGCTTTAGAGACTCCACATTTTGCAAAAATACAAAGACAGATATTTCTAGAAGGCTGGTTTTAGAAATTGTCATCTATCTGAAGCTGCTCAGAGAGTGTTAGGTTAACTCCAGTTTGTGATCGTACCACAGGTAAGAGATGTGCTGTTACAAAGGACTGACCCAGTTCTATGGGTGTATTTTGACAGTGGGAGAGAGAAAAAAGTATATTTAAATTGCCAACTTAGTCCTCTCTCGGTGTTTTGTGAGTTTTGTGAGCTGGAGTCACAGAAGTCACTGGAGTGAGGAAGTGCATGCTAGACTTCGCAACACCAGGATTGGGCCCTTGCATACTCGCTATTTCCTATTCCACTGCATTTTTTTCCCAGCTCACTGTCCTGTTCTTGCCTAGTAAAGACTTGCAAATTTTATGCCATGTGATATGATGGGCTCACTTACTCATAGATATGAGTTTTGGGGAGCCTCATGCAAAGGTGAACAGTTGGAAGTTGAGCCTGAATTTTTAAAAGGAACGGGGAAAGACTTAATTACATGAAGCCAAAATCCTCATATGCCTTTGTGACTACACACGCAAATGCCATCACAGTACGAATCAAACATGGTGGGTCACAGCTGAGCCTCTTTAATGTAATAATACTGAACAGCTACAAAGCACTTGTCCTCCTCAAAGCATTTTATAAGCACAGTCTAACTGACATCTGTTCCGATCAGTTGTTTCCAGGGTGGGGAAACTGAGGTTCAAAATCCCCAAAGCCATACTCCAAACTGGTAGCAAAGCCTGGCACTCAACCTTCTGCCCGGGACATCACAACCCAGATACAAGGTATTGTGTCCGGCGGGCAGAGGGGTGACACTTCAGTGAGATACAGATGCTGACATGCCTTGAGCTAGCCAAAGTATGCATGTGTGTTGGGTCCATATATGCTATTTCTCCAAAGACCCCCACAGGCCTTCTTCTGGAGTCCCGTACCACCAGTTTAATTCCTCCCATGGATAGCTGACTGTCCTTCTGCAGCTGCCTTTGTAAGGTGCCTGAATGTCAAATTGATATTATTTCAATACCTGACTGAGAGAGTAACAGAGACCTGGAGGATTTTTAGGAGGGTGTATAATTAGCCGATCAGTATTATGTTACCCTGTTCATAACTTAATAACCATTTTAATACAGATGGCACACACAGGGATAATTTCCTAGGGTAGCCTAGCAGTATATTACAGAGACAGTGTGTCTGAGGGAATCTTTCTTAGCCAAGGTACATTCCACTAGCTAATTCTACCTGCTGTTTTCAAGATGATTTGGGATAATTCCATATCATTTGCAAAATATTAAAACTCATTTATATAGGATGCCAGATTTAGAAATACACAGTCTGAGTTATTAGACATATTTTGATAAATCTGCCATGAAAAGCGCAAGATGAAAAATATCATTGTGTTTTCCCTGCTGTTTATTTTTGCTTCCCTTGCTATAAATACATCAAGTTAAAAAAAAAAAAAAAAAGGCTAAGCTTGTTATATATCAAAAGGGCCAATATACTGACTTGTGTGTTTTTGTCTATGCAGACCTACAAAAGCCTGTGCATATGTTTACATATACCCTATATACATTTATTTGAGTGGGAAGCACTGTATATTTGGGGTTGCATGCAAAGTTTCATGTATTCTTACTGCATCAGTGGGGTATTTCGAGCCTATGTATGTACCCTTTGCAAATATCCCTGTGTTACACTGTTTCTAGAGGTTGTATTTCTGTGGGTATAGTCAAAATATCGGTACATACATTACACTAAACCAGCATAATTACTTTGTGTGTGCATAAGAGTATTGCGTATTGCCAAAGTGTGAAGATCTGGTGTATGTCAGGTTTGAATTTGCAGGCATTTGGACAGCCTGAGTGCTTCCAGTGTGATAGTCCTTGATTACAACTATCACCGGCCTTTTTCTCCTGCATCGATCCATTTTTTTTTGTCTGTCATATGGTTATTTTTGTCACCTCAAACCTGACCACCACCAAGAGTCGCACCCTAGCAGCTGAGGGAGGAGATAGGGGGGAAATTTTCGCTAGTGCTGCCAGGGCAGAGATCGGCCCGAGCCAGGAGTCGCGGGCAGCAGCGCTCCTCAGCCGAGGGAGGGGACCACCCTGCAGCTTCAGCCGTTCCCTCGAATTAGCGAGGTAACATAGTAATAGTGGGTGCGAGAGAAGCTTTCCTCCAGCACTCCGCGGCTCGGGGCTGTGAGCCCGGCTTGGCAGCGGGTAACGGCAGCTTTTCGGCTCAGAGCCCTAATACCCTGGCAAGGCTGGCGGTCATTTACATCCCGGGAGGGATGTTGAAGAATCAGGGAAAAACACAGCTCCGTCACCCCTCCAACACGAACAGCTCCCAAACCTTACGGCACCGCCGGGCTACTCGGCGGGGAGCTCATCTGCTCTCGCAGGAGCGCTGCCTGCCCCGGGCCGCCCCGGGCAGGCGGCAGCCGCAAGCTGCAGCGAGCCCCGGAGCAGCCCCGCTTCCGCGCTGCCCGGGACTGCGGCGGGGACAGCCGGCTCCGGCCCCGCTGCTCGGGACTGGGCTCGGTGGTCACAGCGGGGCTGGAGAGCACCCGCTGGGCCATGCCTAGGGATCCCGCTGCGGGCAGGGGGCTGGAGCAGGCGGGATCTAACCTGACCGAGGAAGGACTGGGCCGTCCGCGCTGTGAAGAGTTTTATGGGGCCGTAAAGAGCCGACTGGGCCCCGAGCAGGGCTGCGGGGTCGCCCTTACCTGTTTATGGAGGAGACGCTGGGGACCGTGTCGTTGTCGCAGATGCCCTCGGCCAGTAGCCTGTCCCGGATCTCCCAGGCGAACATTGTCGGGTTTTGTCTCTTGTACTCGGCGATTTTATCCACTACTTTGGGGGTCGCCACTTTGGGTTTGGAGCCGCCGATCACGCCAGGCTTGATGCTCCCCGTCTCGTAATACCTGCACAAAGGATGGTTAATGACCTGCCGTGCCCGGCACAGTCCCACCGTCCCTAAGTACCCGGCGCCCGTCAGCCCCTCGGAGTGCCCCGCAGCCCCCGGCCCCGCTCCCGGCCTCTCGCCCCACCTCAGCTTGGGCCCGCCGGTGCGCGGCGTCGGGCCGCGGCGGCTCGGATGCCGCATGGCGCGGCTCTGCGGGGCACCGGGCCGCCTGGGGATGGGGATGGCGGAGTCCTTTCTCCTCTCCAGGGCTCGCTCCCGCTCTCTGTTATTTTCACTCTCCTTCATCCCCTCCCTTTTTTTTTTTTTTTTTTTTTTGGTGTGTGTGTATGTCAGAAGCGAGGGGCGCTGGGCCGTTCACTGCCTCCCCCTTCCCCCGCCTTATACGAACACACTCGTTTCAGGCCCGGGGATGGAGAAACAAAACAGAAACCCTCTCTCTGATACGGCCGGCCGGAAGCGAAGCCCGGCGACTGCGGGGTCGGACCAGGCGGCCGCGGAGGGGTCGCGGGCCGTGCCGGGCTCACTCGCCGTGCTCGGGGGGGTGGCCGGGCTGTGAGTGCGAAAGCGCGGTTCTTTCCCCTCCCGGTCCCTCGTATGGGGCAGCTCCAGCCCGTCTCCCAGCTGGCCACTAGCTCTACTCGCGTCCTTTGCAGAGGGCACGGCAGAGCACACACACCACAGGCGGCTGGGGCTTTGCTGCCTGCGGACACCGCTCAGCGTTCGAGCGGCCGGGCACTTGCCTCTGGCGGTATTTCACACCGCATTTGGCAGCGATCAGTTGCCGCGGGTGTTTATTTATTTATCTACCCCGTTGTTTGTTTGTTTACCCGTGTATTTTCTAAGGCCGCTCACAGATTGTTGTGAGTTGGCGGATTTTGTTGTTGTTGTAGGCGTTTTTTGTCGTTCTTTTTTTTTTTTTTTCCTCTTTCCCCCTCGTCCATTCTTTTTCCCACCCTCCCGCCCACCCATCGCAAATTGTTTGTCTTCCCAGGAGTTTCCAAATACTGCCGTGAGGGACGGGAGAAGCACGTCCTTCCCGGCTGGAGGAGGGGGCCCTGCTCAGCTGCGGGCTCCCACTGAGCGGAGGTGCCGGGGCCGCTCGGGGAGGTGGCGGGGAGAGCCCGGCGCCGCGGGAAGGGCCAGAGGTCACAACGGAGCGGGGAAGGGATGCACCGGTGCCGTCCTAGGGGAGGAGAAGGAGCTGCCTCTCTCCTTACCTGCCCAGGATCTTGCTGACACAACCGTGGCTGACCCGCAGCTGCCTGGAAATGTCACAGGGTCGCACCCCCTGGTGAGCCAGCTCCACTATCCTTTGTCTCACCACGTCAGGTAGGGGCCTGCCGTTCACAAACACCCCCCCAAGCTGGTTGACACCCCCGTGCCCTGCTGGGGAAAGAGAAATAAAAAAAAAAAAAAAAAAACAACAACCCATGCACACCAGAAACAAGCCATTAGTTGTGGATTCTTCACCACTCGTACTGCAAAATCTCCAGTCACTACAGATGGATGGAGGTGATTATGGCGGGGGTCGAGAGGGGGGAACAACACGGGGCAGGGGGGGAGAAGAAGGGAAAAAGTGAGAAAGAGGAAAATACTGGGAAGAGAATGAGAGAAAGATAACGAGAGAAAGAAAGAATGAAAGACAGAAAATGAAAGATAAAAAGAGAAATAAAAGAAAAAAAAGGAAGACAGAGGATAAAGAGCGCGCGAAAGAAAGAGAAACAAATAAAAGATAAAGGAATAAAGAAAGAGAGAGGAGGAAAGATAGGAAGGAAAGAGAAGGCAGGGTGAATTTTCCCGAGCCGGGGACTGTTCCTCCCGTATGCCGTTTCCCCTCCCTGGACCGGAGAACATCTCTCCCTCCCGCCGTCCCCGCCCGGGACGCCGGAGCGGCGACTCCTCACGGCCATCGCGGTGGGGCGAGAATGCAGACAGTGTCCACTCCGACTCCCCTCACAAGAGTTGGGGAGAGATGCGCTCCCAAACTCCGGAGCTCAGCTGTTTAGCGGCTCCAGGCGGACCCTGCCGCAGTCCCCCTTCTCTCTGCTCTTGGGTTTTTCCTCTCTCCTTTCATTTTTTTACCACGATTTTCTATCACATTGTCAATTACAGTTACTGGCGGACCCCGCCCTCCCTTACCCCGCGGCATGTCCCCCATGCAACGCGTTATCTACCGTTATTTTCGGAGGCGAGTCGAAGGGATTCGGAAAGAAAAGGAGAAAGGGAAAGAAATGTAGGGAAAGAGAAAGAAAATACTTTGTGTCCCGCAGTCGGTGTTCGTTTACAGACAGACCCTCTCTTTCCTCAGCTTCCGATCTTTAAATGAAAAATCCTCCAGTTAAAACAACAACAACAACAACCAAAAAAAAAAAAAAAAAAAAATCTGAGAGCCTCTCACGGTTCCATCTTTTTTTTTTTTTTCTCCCCACACAAATCTAATCCAGGGAGAATTTAAAATGCTCCCTTTTCCTCTGTTACTCTCTCTCCAGGCAAAAACATGCTCTTTCTCAGGCAGGACTGCTAGAAACGCTCCCCCCACCCCCCTCGAATTTTCACTATTTCGAGAAATAACTTGGGGAAAAAAAATAAGTATGCACCTGCTAAGCATGGGCAGGAGGAACAGGGTGACGGAAATAAATGGAAACATCTTCTTTTGGGACTCAGCAACACAGGCGGTTGTGAACCGCTTACACCTGAGGAGGTCCGCGTTAAAGCCAGGAGCAGTTCGCCCTTGCCCGAGCGTGTGGGGAGATGCGGACTCGCAGGCGCTGGCGCTGCTACCTGGTTGTCTCTGTCTCTGGAATATCCAGCTGATATAGCTGTGGAGTGCACACTGTATTAAAGCTTTCCTTTCACACAACCCTAACCTTCTGTATCTTCCTCGCCAAGAGATCTTAGTTCGTTTTGCAGTTTGCTGAAAAATGATCTGTTTGTATTTTCGCTTAGGGTTTGGTTTTTTTTTTTTTTTTTTTTTTTCCCCTCTCCCCTGCTTCTGACACTGACTTATTGGCTCTGAACTTAGTGGAAACTCTCATTGCCCTGCGATCGATCCAAGTCCTTTCGCACAAATAGAGATTTTTCCATCGCTCCCACCCCTCCAGTAACACCTCCACATATCCCCTCCCAGCCGCCTCGGCCAGGGCGCCGGCTGGCTTCCCTGTCCCTTCCCCGATGAACCCGGGTTATTTGTTGCATTCTTTTGTTAGTCTTTCTGAAAATATATTTAGGATGGGGGCGGGGGGCGGGCGGGTATTTATCTTCCTCCACTAAAACCCGAAGGTATATGTTGCTGTGTGTTTCCTTCATTTGTTCAGAAACCCTTCTGCACATGTTGCCTCTAAAGTTACAAGACAGCAATTTCTTCGGCAACTCCATGATAAATAATTCAAAACACCTTTTATAACTCGCATTACAAAGTATTAGAATGCAACAGATGCAAAAAAGATTAAAAATTAATAATTCAAATTATTGCAGCCCGGATATTTTTCACACGAGTTTGCTTTGCTCTGCTCCGTGTTTTTCTAAGGTTGTTTCTGTCAGAGCAGTAAGATATTTATGTGTATTTATCTGCGTGTAAGTGCCGACGTCTTTATATATATATATATACCCAGCCAGTCATATCGCTTTTGTACGGTTCGTGTCTGTGTGTCAGGAGCCCGTGCCCGTATGTATTTTAATTGCTAACTAATACCCCGGTCTGTAGCTCTATAAATACATTTTAAGGATCAAATCAGATGTTGATTTTTATTTTTTTTAATCGGAAGGCAAAATTATTGACGAAATTCACTAGAGTTTTTTAAAAATCAGACAGCGAAGCGCCTCGTTCGGCTGCCTACATATTCCGGATCGTACCGGAGGCAGAATTACTGCAACCGCGTCTGAAAGCAGATCGCAGCGCTGAAAACTAAAAATGATGTCCAGTGCACGGACTATTTTCTGTTAAAGGTTTTCGAAAATTAAACCCTACGTTTTAAGCAATGCATCCGGGAAATAATTTGGAAACAGAAGAACAGTTACCCACACCCATATTTGGGGATGTGGGTTTGTGTTTCTGTGCCTTCTCAGGGCAAAATCGCGATTTTTTAATCTTCAAGCATTTCAGTTTTTTTATCTTTTCGGTTTGTTTTTATGCAGCAGGCAGGGCGTGTCCTCAAAAGTTTCGGTGTCAAAAGTTACAAATTGCTCTTAATTATTCATTTCCTGACTCGAGATGCTCTCAATCTCGGCTTTCTATTTGTATTTTTTTTCTTTAATTTAAATCTCAGAATTATTTTCCCTCCGTGCGATGAAATTAAAATCCATCAAATTCCTGATTACAATCCGTCGTAAATGGGGTCTTTTCTTTCATCCCCCTCTAATAGAAGGGTCCTTTAAAATGAAAATATATCACGAACGCACTCTCCTCTGTGCCAGGAATACATTTAAAATGCACATCGGGGATCTGGTAAATAAACCAGGAGGGATCGCGACTTCTCGGGAGCCTCCGAAGCTGACAGATCTTTCAGCCATACAATTGCCCTATTTTTCCTGCAGTCCAACCTTTCACCAAACCAAACCGAAGCACGGAACAGCCACCGATCAACCCGCCATTAATTTTAAATTATCCTCTCCTCTCTCTGCCACTGAAATCCGAAATCAAAACAAATAGCATCAGATCGCGGGGGAAACCGTGGGTTCAGAGCCACGCAGTGTTGCGGGAAACTCTGGCCCGGCGGGGCAGCGACAGGGTCCATCCCGGTGCTGACGCGAGTGGCAATAAACTCGTGTTGTCTGAGGGGCGATGGGGAAAGTGCCTTTGCGGAGGAGAGATCTGTTTCGGGAGGGTGTTTTCTTTGGCACTCACACGGCAGGCAGCACAGGCACAGCCGCACACAGCCCCCTGCCCCCCGGGCTGGGAGTCCTGGCCCCCGCCGCACCACCGGCGCGGAGCTCTGCTCCCCCCAGGTCCGGGGCTGTCCGAGACCGGCGGTGCCCGTCCTGCCTGCTGAACACCTTTAGAGAGGTTTCGGCCAGGGGAGGAGAAGCTGGCACTGAAAGGAAGAACCTGGAGGAGGATCAGGTGAGGAAGAATGGTTGGGAAAGGAGGAATGGAGCGAAGAGAAAGAGGGAGAGCAGCAGAAGGAGCCGGGCTCCAGTACTCACGGTGCATTGCTGAGAAGGGGTCTGCCTTGCAGTGCATATCCATGGGGAGGCAAAGGAAGGGGAAGAAATCGGCTGAAGCCGCCGTGTCGCCTCTAAAACTCAACTTCAAGACTTAGGGGAGAAAAAAAAAAAAGAAAACAAAAAACAAACCAAAACAAAAACACAAGGAGAAGAGAGGAAGGGAGCGGCAGGGTGCGCTGGGCCCCCTGCCCGGCGGAGCGGGGAACGAAGTACTTTCCGGGGGGCGGGAGAGCTGAGCCGGCTCTGGGGGCCGGGGCGGCGAGGCCGGCGAAGTCAACAGAGTCCGTGGGAGCGAGGGGCTGGCGGCGCCGGGGGGCAGGTGGGTGTCATGGCTGGGAGGGCTCAGAGCATCCCCAGCATCGGGGAGGGGGTGCCCGAGCAAGGTGCGGCCGGCGGCCAGGCGGCAGAAGGCGCAGGAGGACGCGGCTTTCCCTCCTCCTCCCGCGGTCCGGGGCTAGTTCATTTAAGTTCAAAGCGGAGTAGCAATCCCCGGGAAAGCTGCGAGCGGCGGACGGGCGCGCCCCCTCCTCTCGGCCGAGTGGAGCATCCGGCGCCCGGCGGACTTTCGCCCGAAGTGGGAAGTGCTTGCGAGGAGCCGGGGCCGGAGACTGGAGCCTCCGCTCCCGGTGTGTGTCTCTCTAAAAGCCGCAGCGCCCTCAGCCCCCCGCCCGCCTCCCCGGAGATGGATGACTTGTCAGACAAAGGCAATAGATTCCGACACTCTCTGATTCGCCAGCGCGCCGAGCCGAGCGCGGCCAGGAGAGGAGAGGAGAGGGGAGAGGAGAGAGGAGGGCCGGGCCGGCGGCGCTCGGCGCGGGGGGGGGCGCCGCCTTCGGGACCCGGCGGCGGGGGAGCCCCGGCCGCGCGCTCCGGAGCGCCCCGGGCCACGCGTGTGCGGGGCAGCGGCGCCCCTGCCCGGCCCGTGGGAAGGGACGAGGGCCCGCTTTGTTGTCACTTGCGGCTCTAGAAATTTAACTCCCGTATTTAACACACGCACGCACGGCTTGGTAGTATCGTGTCCCTTCTCACGCCCCGCTCTTTTTTTACCGGAGACTTCACTCGGAGTGAAACGGGAGGGATGGATTCGATACACATCTGGTGGAGTGGGAGACGGACAGGGAGGGAAACGGAGACAAGAGGTGAGAAAAGGAGTGGAAAAGGAGAGAGAGAGAGGGAGGAGAGAGATCAAGAGAGAAAAGACATGAAGAAGAAAAAGAAAGAAAAATAAATAGAAGCTGGAGAGACAGCCAAGAAAGACAGAAAGAGCTTCTTGCACCTCTTTGAACCAATAGGTTGGGCCCATGTCAGTCATGGCAAAGTTTCCCTTCGCGCGCTTTTGGTGAATTAGCAGCAAATCGAACCTCTCAATTTCCACATCTCTGCTGACCTTTTTTTGTTTGGTTGGTTGGGGTTTGTTTGTTTGTTTGTTTTAGATGCTAGAGTGGGAGTTAAAAGTCATTTGACAAGTAAGTCTACGACTAAAATAGACGTGGCTTTCACCTAGCACAGTAACAGAGAGCAAGGGAGAAACGCCTTCTTAGATTAATAATCAGGGGTAAAAAGGCAAAATAGAAATTACTGTGAGCTCAATTTTGATTTTCAGACTGTGAGTTTATGATCGCCTGAAATGAATGTACTTTCTTCTGCTGCTCTTTTCCTCCTTCACCTTCTACTATCCCTTTGCTTGTCTGTCACGGAAGAGCCCCTTTGTTTTCTAAGTGTTTTAAGTAAAGAATCTCTGAGAGATCTCTATGAAATACTTTCCACTGTCTCATAAATCATTTTGGCACTTCAGCTGATGTTTTATCTTTCTCTCCCCCCACAGCCCTTTCTCTTTCCCTTGTGTGCAAAAAAGGATGATTTGAAAAGAAAAAAAAAATTGATACCACCGACGGTTACATGTAGCGTAAGACAACGCTCAGCGCTCGGGTTTGCGCTGCGGACAGGCACGGTGGGCACGGCTGAGACGCCGGTGTCAACCCCCGACAGCCCCCCGCGCAAGGGGCATTTGCCACAGGAGTGGGGGTCTCCACCGCCGTGTCAGGAGCGGCGCTCGCTGCCGCCCGGGCGGCGGAGGCGCCTCTCCGCGAACTCGAAGTTTGCGAGCGGCCGCTGCGCTACGCGGGCAGCCTCGTCTTCAGACCGGACGTCCTCTCCTCTCGGCCGCGGCCCTGCACCGGCGGCCAAAACTCACCCGACCCGCGGCGCCCCCAGCCCACACGCCGGCTCCCTTTATCAGCCGCTCTGCCCTGGCAGCCGGGGCCGCGGCGGGGCCGCCCCCCGCGCAGGGGCGGAGGGGGCGGCCGGCGGGCGCAGGTGCGGGGCGGTGGTGGCGCTCCACACCGCAGCCCCTAGATGGCGCCCTCCGGTCGCTTGGCGGCGCAGGCAGCGGCAGCGGGCGCGGCCGGTGGCGGGGCGGCCGCCAGCCCCGGCCCCGCGCACGCACCTGCGCCCGCCGGGACGGCAGGGCAGTGCGGGCCCGGTGGTCGTTGGGTCCCTCGAACAACAGCAAGTCCGGTTCGCGGCGGGGCTGGCAGCGCGCTGATCGCCGTTGCCGTTTAGCCAGCTGCCTCCCGCGCTGCCTTTGGCTGGAAACGGCCCTTTACAGCTCTCCTCCTGCCTTCTTGTCTCCCTCCCTCATCCCTTCCACTCCAAGCAGCCCCGATCGCCCCGCGTCCCTCGGGCAGGGCTCAGGCATAGAAACGGAGGCTGGGAGGTGATGGGGAAGGGTTCGTCCTCTGGCGTTGTATCTGCCTCACCCCATCCCCAGGGCCTCTGCTTTCAGGGAACTTCCTCATTGCCTCCCTCACTGTGCAGTCATCAGCACTTGCGGAGTTCAAGATTTGTCTTTCTCAGAGATGCTCTGTGCCTTTCTAACTGTTGATTGTACCATGAGGAGATAACAGCTTGGTGGTGGGCTGTGGCGGGGGTAGCCGGCAGATCCTTTTGGATAATGTATTTTGTTCCTCCCAATAATGTATTTTGCCGTAGTTTCCTCACTCCCTGTTGATGTTACCCCATCTCACTGAAGAGAAAGGCAGAAATAAAAGACTCGACAAATACACAACGTGAGCGCTCTGCGAAACGAAGCTTGCGTCCCACGGCACGGAGATAGCCCATGTAATAGGGAGAGCCCCGAACCTGGTAAAACAAGACCGCGAAAGGAAAGGAAAGGAAAGGAAAGGAAAGGAAAGGAAAGGAAAGGAAAGGAAAGGAAAGGAAAGGAAAGGAAAGGAAAGGAAAGGAAAGGAAAGGAAAGGAAAGGAAAGGAAAGGAAAGGAAAGGAAAGGAAAGGGGAAAAGAAAGAGAACACTGCTCACTGTCCCCTTCCCCCCACCACACATACCACAGTATCACCTGATGCCCCTTCCCACACGATACTTCCTGAAAGAATTGCTTTGTAAACATTTAAACACACCGAACAATTTATGTCTACCCAGATTAAAAATACCGGCCTGTCCCGCGGCCCCGTGTGCCCTGTGGGACCAGGTGAGACCGAGACCACGGGCCTCTTCCCGCTCCCACGGCTCCACACGCATCTCCCCAACCCATTCCCACTTCACCAGCCCTTGGTACTTTTTATCCCGTGCTACTTGAAATGAACCTTTCCGCCTCTATTTTCCCCTTTTCTTTCTTCCCCCCTTCTTTTATTTCTTTTACTCTTTCTCAAAGAGGATCTGAGGATCTCCCCTTTCTTCGCTAGCCCAACCCCCCCCCACCAGCAAGCTAGAAACATTTACACTTCAAAAGAGGCGACCGCCTCTCTGCGGAAATTTCAAGAAAAATAAACTTTTGGGGGGAGTTGCGGCGATAGCTGTCTTTCGATGTGCTTCATTATCCGGCTTTCTCCAGCTGATCAAGCCGAAATCTTCGCCATTTATCTAATTTCCCACCCCTGGCCCCAATACACGTAACCGCGAGGGCCCTGTCAGCTCCCCTCCGAAGTCTTGCTAGTCTCCCGTGCTGCTTTGGCTTCGCCGACGATTTGCCGAGCTCCCCTGGTCCCTGGGATCGGGTTAAACAAACGTTCCTCTCGGCCATGGCCTCCTCTCCTTCGCGGCCCGCGGGGACGGGAGCTCTGCCCGGGAACAAAAGGGGTCGGCGGCGAGGGAAGCCCCTTGGAGAAGTCAGGCCTGAAGCAAAATTGTTGTGTCTGCAATCACCGCTGCCTTCAGAGCTACGACTTGCGCCCACGTTGGCTCCCAGTTTTCTATGGGTTGTCTGTCGCTGATTACACTGGAAACCAGTTAAACGCGACCTGTGGCTAGCGGGACGGTGAGCTGCGGTGGCAGAAGTTTTGTATTTATACCATCTTGAGATGCTGCTGACTCCTCGGCTTAACACACCGCCTGTCTTCCCCTTGCTGAGCGTACGAGCGCTTTCAGCCTATATGTTGATAGTTTTGAGGCGGTTTAGCTCTGCCCTTAACAGTTCCCAGCGCCGTATTAAGGAATTACAGGACAAATCTGCGCCGACCATCTATATGTATTTTTGTGACCTGCGACAACTAATTTCCGAGTGGGAATGTTGAGGGCCAAATCCCAGGCTGTGAAATGATAAAGAAAAAAAAAAAGCCCAAAGCATTTAAGGAAAGATGTCGGCGTGCGGTGTGAGTGTGCGAATGATCTTCAAGGAAGGGGGCGCTTTCATAAAACCTTCCTGGGCGAATTTTGGGGTGCTTTGTCTGAGGACAGAGTGATTTCTGGCCTTAGTAGACATCCCACGGCTTCTGCCCAGCCATCATCCAGAAGAAAGGGGTGTCCAGACTAGGGATCACTCCTTCGCTGTAGGGGTGCTGGGATGTTATCTTCTCCGTCGGGGAGAGGGCGATGGAGCAGGGCCGGAGTGCCTGGCAGCAGTGTGGAGATGTGGATCAAAGCTGCCTGGGAGGTTTTTCCCGGGCCGGGCAGTGCTGGGCAGTGCAAAGGGAGGCAGACAGGGCCCTGCCGCCCCTCTAGCCTCTCTGCTCAGGAGACCCGAGATTGCTCTTGGTGGCCCAGTTTAACAAATAAACAGAAAGTTAGGTTTTAAACGAACAATTAATAGAAATAGAGCGCGAAAATAATAACAGACCTCCATCCTTCCCCTCCCCCTGTGTCTCCGAGCCCCTCTGCCCCTCTCCCTCTCTTTCCCTCTAAGCACCTCTGGTCACGTTGGAGGATGAGTTTTTGGAGAGCTTCTGGTACAATATGGAGCACCACGGGCTGCAATTTCACACTCCACAGCACATTCCCCCTAAAGCTACTTTCTTTTTTTTCCCCGTCTAAGACCCCCTCATGTCTCCCCCTCTTTCTTTCTCTCGCTCTTTTGTGAGCCATGTGTGGGTTGCATGTCTGGGGGAGGCCGGGGCCGCGGGGAGGCCGGCGGACGGGCCCTGCCAGCGGGGCGGGTGCGTGTGTGCGCCGGGGGGGCCGCGCTCCCCCCTCGCCCTGCCTGCTGCTGGCTTTTCCCTTCTCTGCATTTGTTTGCCCTGAATGGTAATAGCCCACGTGTGCTGCTCTTTATTCAGCCACCGACACTTTAACCTCTCCTCTTTACAAGAGAGCGTTTGCCACAAAAACGAGACAAGCCGGAGACCTTTTACAGCCTCATTGAGGGGGAAAAAAAAATGAAAGAAAGAACGAGGGAGGAAAAAAGCCAACAATGTGAAGAGACACTTCTGCAACAAAGCCGCCTCTTAGCGCACCGGGCTGGCCTAAGCTGGGGCGAGTCTCCAAGCCTCCCGGGCCACAGACATATGGGGACGGGGACAGCCTCGGCGCAGATCGCCCGAGCCTGCCCCCTCCCTCCCCAGGCAGGTAGGCAGGGAGTGGGCACACGGCTCCCGGCGCCGGGCTTGAGCCTCTGTCCCCTGCCCTCGCCTCGTACGCGGTCCAGGAGCTGGGGGAGCCCTCGCGGAAAGCGGTGTCCCTGGACCTGACTCTCAGCGAGGCGTTCTCCGCCGGCCGGCATAGTCCCCTTTTCCCAAAACCCTTGCCACGCTTCTCCCCTTTTGTCTGTTCCCCGGTACGCGAACCTCTCGGCCTCGCCTGTTCAGTTCTTTGCCCCCGAGCGGCGGAGCGGGGGTGGGGTGTGTGGGCAGCGGGGCCGTGCTGCTCCTCTGACCCAAAGGAGCTGGCCCAGACCCTCCTGTCCCTCTCATGACGGGAGGCCGTGGTACTGGCGAAGCCCAGCTGCCTCTTCCCTTTGCCCTGGGCTGCTACTGGGGTAGAGGCGTGGGAGCCCCCTCTGCTGCCTCCTCCCCCCGCGCTGGAGATGTCTTTTTTTTGTCCTGCTCTAATTTCTCCATAAAACTCCCGATGAGTGAATTAGACGCTTATTAAAGTCTCCTTTTAATCAGCAGTAATGGGAGACCCTCCCTCCCTCCCTCTCTCTGCCCGTCCAAGGTTAGTTTGCCTCCGGGCCATTTGCAAATGTTAGGATTTACAGTTATCACACGCAAAAACATTTATATAACCCCTAACTATAATACACCCATAAAAACGGGGAGGGAGCGAAAACTGCTGTTGATCAGCGAAAAACCCTATGGCTTGCCCATTAAAGTCCCTGGAAAGGGTAATTCCAGCAATCAGAGGGGCCAAAGTGTGGTAATGACTGCCTGGGATTCACAGCTCCAAAAATGATCTCACAAAGACACCTGATGGGGCAGAGGGATGGCCACTGCGATCCCCTCCGCTCCCTCCGCAGGGCCGGCGGGGGAAGTTTGGAGCAGACTTCTCGCACATTCGTTAGAAAGTGACAGATATCCCTCGAGACTTTTCTCTTTCTTTTCCTTCCTTCCTTCCTTCCTTCCTTCCTTCCTTCCTTCCTTCCTTCCTTCCTTCCTTCCTTCCTTCCTTCCTTCCTTCCTTCCTTCTCTTTCTCTCTCTCTTTCTCTCTCTTTCTCTCTCTCTTTCTCTCTCTCTCTCTCTTTCTCTCTCTTTCTCTCTCTTTCTCTCTCTCTCTTTCTCTCTCTCTCTTTCTCTCTCTCTCTTTCCTTCTTTCCTTTCTTTCCTCTCTTTTCTTCCTTTTCTTTCCCTTCCTCTCCCCTTCCCGTTTGCCTTTCCTTCCCAGCCAAGCTGAGCCCGAACAACTTCTATACACACACGAATCCACCTCCCCAGAGAAAGTTGTCCCGGTCGCGTTTCTGGCAGCAGTTCCCAAGCCCCTCCGCCACGGAGGGCTCTGTGCTCTGAGGGGATGCGCCGGGAGCTGGGTTGAGGAAGGCAGGCTCATTTCCACGGCTAAACAAAGGCTGGAAACGCACAAAGGACCTGGCTCGGCCCTCTGCCCAGTGCGAGAGCCGCAGGTGAGGGCTGGGGCTTGCCCGGCCGGGTGCGGGTGGACTGCTTGCCAAGCAGTGCTTGAATTGGCGAGGGGGAAGGCGGGAGCTTTCAGGGCTTCAGGAGAACCTGGTCGTAAGTTGGTGGGGAAACTTTCTCCCCCCCTTCCCTGTTTCTGGGAAAGCCGGACGATTTCAGTTCTGTCTCTGCCTGTCCCCTTCGCACAGAGGGGCTCGCTCCTTCCCTTCCCCTGACTGGGAGCCACGAAAGCCCAAGTTCGGCGCCTAATTAAAAAGACTGGCAGGAAGAGTCATTTCTCTTTAACATCAGCTGTTAATGGCCTCGGAGTTTAGTGCATTGGAGGAAGAAGGCAGAGAACGAGAGGCAGGAGAATGGAGTATGCGGGGAAACGGAGGGGCTGAAAGAAGGGGAGTCTCTAAGCGTGGTGGAGGAAGAGGAGGAGAGAATAAAAGGAAGAGAGAAACGGAGAATTTCAACTTAAAAAGAGGAGCTAGAAGGGGGCGGGGAAGGACTGAACTGGGAGCAGACACCAAATCTCCCCTCCAGCTCCCCTGGCTGCCTCAGCTGGGCAGACTGGGGAGAGGGACAGTCAGGGAGCAACTGTGCGGGCGAGGGAGAGCGGCACGCAGCCCAGGAGAGAGGACGAACGGATCCGGGATGGAGGGATGGAGCTCTTCCGAACCGCGGAGCGCTTTTGCTAGCTGCCTGTCTTGCCTTCTCCTCTCTTGCACCCCGATCCCTTCCCTCCTTCCTCTCCTCTCTGAGGTTTGCAAACCCAGCGTCACTAATCAATACGAACCCTGGCTCTGTGAGTGCGTGTGTGCGTGTCTGTGCGTGTGCGTGTGTGAGCGCGTTTGTTGATCCTGACCTGCTGGACTTCAAAAATCTGCCGCTTCCGACTCCCTCTCAGCCTGTAAGTTCAGAATTACAACCTTCTACATCTATGCAAACTTTTATTTATCGGAGAATTCCTTTCTCTAGGAGAAAGAGAAATTGTCACCATGTGATCGGCTAATTTCTGACACACGGGGCTTTAGCCCTCCCCCAGAGTGGGAAAAAAATGTCTCCCGTGGATCTCTTTGAACTGTGCACAATCCATAACTTTGGCAATGTATATACAGCGTTATTTCTGCAAGGCAGTTTTCCAGGGTTAGGGGAGGTGGTTGCATTCTGCTAAATGGATCCTTTGTGGTGAGTGCAGATTTATGCCCAGTTTTGATTTATAATTAAATTAGCTTCTAATTTGCAATATGTGTGTCTGTGTTTAAAATGTATCTAATCTGTGAAATTGAGGACGGGGCACTTTAAATGAAAATCTACCTTTCGCCTCAAGGGTTTCTTTATGAAGGGATAGCCGAGAGGGCAGCGTTCAGCAGGAAAGCGGGGCTGTAATTTCCATTAGGAGATGTCAATCAATCCTTCTTTTCAATACATCAATTAATAAATCCGATTGGTGCTGCGGGCTGCTCCCCCCGGGCACTCTTTCTGGCCGGCTGGGGAAGTGTGAGGAGAAGGCAAACTTTGGCAGGGAAGTCCTCGCAGGCAGTGTCCGGCCCGGTCCCCCGCCCACCCCCCGCTCCGGCCCTGCGCTGGGCTGCGGGGTCGGCTTCAGCCCGGCTCCGGCCCGACGGGGCCCTGAGGAAGGCGGGCGAAGCCGGCGGGACTCTCCCCATCGGCTCTCGGGTTCTGGCAGAGCTACATAAGCACAAGCTGGTGAGGCACGATCGTTTTTTTCGCCCGCACACGCTCGCCAGAGACACGGCGCGGCGGTGGGGGTGTGCACACGCGGTTAGAGCCGGGCCTGGGACCCGCCGTCTGAGCTGATTTATATTTAGGCTTCAGTTCTTTAGACGACACCCCCCTCGCCGCACTCCGTCCCACCCCACGCAGCTCTAACCCGGGCAATAAACATCATCGTTTTGTACGGTTGTTTTCCAACTGAACAGCAACACCCAGCTTTCATTTTTCACAATTAAAAGGGGGCCCGAGTAGTGGGGAACTCCTCCAACCCGACAGCTCGCCCGAGCTCTCTATGCCGTTAACGTGCGCTCTGCACCAACAAATCAGCGGGGAAATGTGGGGAAAAGGGTATTTCTTTATTACTATATTTTTTTTCTAACGGGCAAATATAGGAATTCCGTGGTCTCTCTCTAATTTAGCAATGATACCATTTCCTTTTTCCTTTTAAGCGGCGCTGGTGGTTCAGAAGAGCCCCACGGCGGTGGGTACGCGCGTGGCTTTGGGCAGCTCGCGGGACGCCCGACGCGGAGACCCGGTGCCGCCCGGGGAAGGCCAGCCCGGCAGGGACGGGCAGGTCTGTGGAGGGGCAGGCGTCGGGACGGGGCGGCACCGAGGTCCTCCCGTTGTGTCTCTGCCCTTAGAGCTTCGCAGGGTTAGAAAAACCCGACAAACAAAACTAATTCAATGTGTCGCCTTTCCGTGCCAGCGCACACACGATATTTTGTAGAAATCCAGCTAAAGAAACACATGAGTTTTCTGAAACTCCGACCGGTGGAAAAGAGACACTTAAGGGAGGGAGACCATCCTCAGACTACTCTGTAGCCACCACCATCATCATCATCATCAAACCCACCCGTTTGATATACAAACAGCACGATAGGGAACACGCTGTCACTGAACGCTGTCTCCCCAGCTTCCCTTTTTTTACACCCCCAACCATACGGCTTTTTACCCTCAGATTTGCGGGCTGCGGTTGTCGGTTTGAATTGCTCGACACAAGCGCCTTTTGCGTGTCTCCAGCGAGCGGAGTAACGCTGGGTAAAGACAGGGCTGCGAGTGGGAGCACGGGTAGTCTGAGTTTGCACGGCTGAACTTCGGGAGAGAAAGAAGTAAAAAGAAGAGAGAGATTGAGAGTCTCCCAGGCAGCTTGATCCCATTAGCTCCGTCCTTGGGTTGCATATTTATACGGTCTAGGAGGTGAACAGATGGACTATCAATTTAATTCCATCTTCAACACCATCAGAGATTGATTTTCTACTCGCTTTTAATTTTGCCATAATTAATTAGATCATTACAACTGTTTTCTATTGATCTCCCTATTTAAACCTCAGATGCAAAGGGACTTCGGCAGATCCTTTAAAAACACAGAAGGGAAAAGGAACAGAGGGGGTTGCAAACTTTCTGAAGGTTTTTTTTTCGGTTTCGACTTAGAGGATTTTCGGTGCAGAACAGCGAAAAAACGCCGCTGTGGCCTTTTTCTTTTAGGAGGCCTTTTCGTAGCCTTTAAATTTTTCCTTTACGTTTTGGTGACTATTTGTCGGTTTTATATATAATATACAACATATATAATAGATTTAATTGGTTCGATTATGAAAATATAAGTTCGCATACGTATATATGTATATACACATATATACACGCATACAACGTATTTAATATTAAGATTTACTGAGGTGGTGCACATTTATATTTGAGGAATCTATGGACAGAAAAGAAATGTGGTTTTTCGAAGGGCGGGTGTTTTTATTTGCCTCCCGTACATGTCTCCCTGTTTGTGCACCTGAATCACTCTCTAAACAGGAGATATTTCACATTGCGACTTCATCAGAGACGACAAAAGAAAGCCGGAGCTGCAAGCCCCGGTTCCCAGCGCCCGCCGGAGCTTTTCTCCCCTTCAGCAATCGGCTGGCAGCCGGGGCAGCAGCGTGGCTTTGTGCTGACAGGCTGCGACGTTTTTATTTCAAACCTCCATTCAGGTTTCTGTCTTTTTTTTTTTTTTTTTTCCTAAAATCCCTAAGTTAAAAGCTCCGTTTATATATGTAATTTGAGGGAACCAAACAGCGTAATTGTGCTTTTATCGCGAGCGTCAGCGCCGAGGAAAACCTCTCCTCTCCGGCGGGGTTTGTTTGAAGCTTTGTTTGCAAATCATAAAATTGACGACGGGGAAATGGGGGGGGCGGGGGGCGCGATTTGGAGATCCGTCTGTCGGCGGGGCAGGTTTCGGGGGGCGCAGAGCCAGAGTGGCGACCCCGCCACAGCCCCGCGCGGGGGCGATGCTGCCCCAGTCCCGGCCCCCACCCGCCTTAGCCCCGCTCCCGGGGCGCAGCTGCTCCGCACCCCGGTCCTACAGAGAGCGACGAAGCGCGGGACTCCTAGGGAGCCCCCAGGGGCGGTCAGCACTTGTCCAGAAGCAAAAGAGTCGCCACAGCGAGCAAAGTTTCACGGCGTGGGGAGGCGGTGAGATAAGAGTTTATGCTGTGCCCTGAACTTTCTACGGACAGGAGAGAACTCCGGGACTGGGACAAGTAGCCCAAATCGACGTGTAAAATAGACCGAGGACTGAGAGCAGGTGGCGGGGGCTTGCACGGCAGGCCCGAGCGCCGGGGGTCGGCGAGGCAGAGCAACCGAGGCCGCTGGCGGCCGGGCCGGGCGGAGACGGGGCTCTATCCAGCTCTCGCTCGCGTCTGGCGGTTCTGCTGCGGGTCCCTGCGAAGCTCTCACGGTAAACACGGTGGGAGTCCAGCCCTTCGAGAGGGGCTGAAAGGGGCACCCAGTAGGAAAGGGGGGCATTTAGCAGGTGAGATGGTAAGTGTTAGACGAGAATCTGGCGATGCAAGGAGGGTGTGTGCGGAGGACAGCAGAGGCAGGCTGCCTCCTGGCAAAGGAGGGAGTTGGGGGTGACGGTCTCATCCCTCCCTGCTGAATATTCAGCGCCCCCCCCCGCCCTTACCTGCTCTTCCTGAGCTCTGAGCCATGGCTCCTCTGCCTAATGGCCCGTCTCCCCGGGACGGCTGCAAACCAGTAGATCCGCCGCGGCCTTTTCTTCGCTTCTCTCCTCCCCGCTTGGGTGTCTTGCTTTCCCCCGCTGACTTTCGAGATCTAGGCGCAACCACCCAAAACTAAACGGTTTAGATAACAACACACACACACCAGAGCACCACCACCACCAAAAAAAAAAAAAAAAAGCCAGAGAAAGAAACGCCGCTCTATTGAGCCGGGACAAGCTAAAAGCAGGGGAAAATAAATAACAATCAAAGCAAATGCAGCGCTGCTTATAAAAGTGGATAGGGACTCACCTGCTCCAGTGTAGCAGGGCTGTGCAGCCGGGGAGGAAGGGGCCTGGGGGAGTCTTGCGGGGGGGGGGGGTTGCGGGCAGCGCCTGTACTTTGAATCTGCTTCCACTTGCCCCCCTCCCGTAAAGCGGCTACCTGTAGGGAAGTCTTGTTGCAACAGCAGATTAATTTGTTGTCTTATTACCATAAAAATGTGCTCGGAGAGGGGCTGGCAGGGAGTGGGGGACCCGGGACAGAGGAGGAACTTCCTCCAAGTTGAAAAGGGAGGCGGTGGGCTCTGGCTGCGGGGGGAGCACGCCGGGCCGGCGGGGGAACCCGTGTGGTGGCGCAGCCCACCCGAGAGCTGGCAGCGCTCAGTTCAGGGGCCCGGGCAGCTCCCAGGTGGGGTGGCGGGGACAGAGATTCTCCCGTTTGCTTGGGAGGGGCGGAAGGCAGTCCTGTGAAGTCTGGCCCTCTGAGCGCCTGGCTTTGTGCTTCTGCGAGATTATCTATCTGCCCATCCATCCGTCCATTAATTTATCTGTCCACTCGTCTTTTCCTTGCTGCTACCGCCGCGTTTTAGTAAAGACTTCGTGACTGAAAAGAAATAATAAATAAAAGAAAGCTTCAAAGAAAAGAAGAAAAATTCCCAGTGCTAAAGACATCACTGAGCGGATATTTTTCTTTCTCTCTTTCTACCCCACCCTCTTCCATCTCCCCATTGATTGAAAGTCTCTCTCAGCTCCAACAAGGAGTCCCAGGAAAAATGAACCATTCTGCTATCGATTCTTCATTAAAATTACATTTCTGCATTTGCTAAATTGGTTTTAAAAAGCTTCCCCTGTTATTATTGTCTTGTCAGAGCCGGCGGTGCTGGGCAAACAGTGTTTAAAAGCTTGGGACCTCTCCAAGATGAGGCAGTTGGGGGTTTGGTGTGTGCATGTGTTTATTTTTTTTAAGTGTTTAGGAAAATGTTAACAACGCGGACTGGCGAAAGGCATGCCCCAAACAAGTGAGTCATTGTAAAAGTAAAGAAGGTGAAGGGAGCGCTTTTCTCCATAACACTTAAAATTCATCGATTGTCGCTTCAAGCGAGGGAAAAAAAATAAAAGTTTCATTTTAAATATTAAAATGGGACGCCAACAGTCAATAATGGCAGCAATGAGTATTTTTCTAAGTCGTTGTCTCCAGCTCGGTCTGCAGCAGCCGCCAGATCTGTCTGGAGCGGTTCCTCACCTCCCTGCAGTTTGAGCCCTGCTCGCAGCCGCACGGTCCTGCAGCTCTGAAACGTGCTTCCACGGGAGATGTTTAAATAAGTCCAGCTAACTCTCACACACGCACCAGATTCCTCCGACCCAGCCCAAACAAACTCCACGGAATCCCCCTCCTCCCTCACCAAACTGGTGTGGGAAAAAAACAGGAGGGGCTCTGGGAGATTTACTTTGAATTCTGCAAATCTCTCTCGAAAGAGCAGGGAAGCAGAAATGTCTTCCTGATGTGTTTATCCCCTAATCAGTTCATTAGTTATAAACAACATGACATTAGAAGTTAGGAGGCAGTTGATATTAATTTTTATTTAACTAGTTGATGTTTAATCCGTCACGCCAGGCTGCTTAGAGAGAGCTGCCTGACACAAACCAGTTAGAACTTCATACACCGCGATGATCGTCCGGGCACCGGGACAAACAAACGGCGCGGGGGGGGGACCACGAACGGACGTGAGGGCAGGGAAACGGAGGGGAAGGGGGCGAGGGGGAGAGTGGCAAACCCGGGAAAGAGGGAAAAGCAGTGAAGGAGGCTGGAAAATTCCTCCCTCCCCGGGATAAAGAGAGGGGAAGGAGAGGGGAAATTTAAAAAAAGAATGTGACTCGGTAGGGAGAGTGAGAGAGGGGAAAGGAGCATGAAAAATATGGCCAGGAGGCTGAGCCGAGCGGGCCGGGAGGAGAAGGTGCCCGTGCCAGGCACCCCTGCGGGGCGGGGGAGCGGCCAGGCGGGCGGCCGGGGGACGCGGGGAGGGCTGGGCAACAGGGACTGCCTGGGGCCTCCCACGTCCCCGCCCGGCCAGGAAGCGGCGGGGGCAGAGCCGCCGGACAGAGCTGGGGCCACCTCCCAGCGAACCCCGGTTATTTAGAACGGGGCTGGCCGAGGGAGAACAGCAACACACGATGGGGCCGCGCTGGACGGAGACTGGGCTTCTCCCGGCTTTCCAGGGTGTAACAGTTCCCCTTGGTGTCAGACTGCGACCCTTAACCAAAGAGCACAAGTGTTGCTGCGAATAAAAGGAGCGAACTGTTAAGGGCGAAAGAGTGGTGGGTGCATTTACGGACACGTCTCTTCCTGCTTTAAGGCCGTGCTGAGGTATCACCTAATTTGAGCCTAGAATTACAGACTTCGCATCTGTAATCTCTCGCTTATCCCTGTACAGCAAACTGGCGCTCTACAAATGGATATAGGGTACCTGTTAGGCTACACGACGAGTACCTCTTTATATATGTGAATATCTGCTCTTTATCCACCTAGCCTGCCAGCATGTGAGACCCCCGCTCCTGCCTTTTCTCCCGAGATGACCACCGAACATTATCTCAACACCTTCTTTTTCTGTGGCGGGACCCCCGGCGCTTCTCCCCCGCCCCGTGTGAGCACTCCTCTGCCCCCTCCGTATGTCCTTTCACTCATGGCCGTACAATATGCATTAATGTGAGCTATTCTAATTATATCCGCGTGTATTTCACAATTAAGGCATTTCTTGGCGAACCAGGAAAACCTTCGGCAATAATTCGGTGCATTGCTTGCCCTGGACGCCTCTTCCGCTGTGTGGCTGTGACTACAGGGAAAGCGTGCCTGCCTACGACCAGTATTTTAATATCAATTTCCATATTAATCAATCACCCAATCTATCTGCTGCATAAAGGAAATAGTTCACATTCCGAAGAAAATTGCCTGCTTTCCTGGAGTTAATAGTTAACTTCGGAATAGAAAGTTCCCAGGGAATGCGGAGGCAGAGAGAGCGCGGCTCTCCCGGCGCCCAGCGAGCACCGGTCCCCTCTCCCCTCTGGCCGCGGGAGCGCGGCTGGTCGTAACCCCCCCGGGAAAATATCCGGGTTTATGCGCTCCGGCTGCCTGCACGTTTTAGGAAAGAAATCGGGACTGAGTGGTTCGAGGAATAAACTCCTGATGGGGGTGTAGGATGCAGGAGGGAGGCAGGCTCTTTCCCCGTAGACCGAGACAGAAAGTAGCTGCAACAGGTAATAGGGCAGACACCAGCGACAGGGGGAGCGGCGGGGGGGCTTTTCAGTAGCGAGGGAAAATGCTCACTGCTTGCCCGTTTGGCAAGCATCGTAAGAAAATGGGTGCCGTTCCCTTTGTTCGGTGTCTCCTCTCCCTTTATCTGAGGCAGGGTGTCCTCTGAAGGGTAGAGAGGATGTTGAGGAGGAGACCTGCTGAAAACCTACTAGGCAGATGCAGGGGCAGAGGCTCGACCCCGGCCGGGGGCTTGCGGCGCTCGGAGGCCGCTCCCTGGGGTCATCCAGCCGACAGCTGAGTCCGGGGCAGAACTTTCGAGGTGACTTCAGAGGTGCACGGATGTCTGCCCCGCTGTGCCCCCGCCCGGTCGTCTTAGTGCTGGGCTGGCTACCTGGTGCCTTTTGTCAGTGACGGTGGAGTTGGGAAGGACACAGGGAAAGGGGAGAGAAGCAGAGGAGGGCGTGGGCCTCCGCTCCGTTTCAGGGCTGTCTGTGAAGGCTGTAGGATGAGCGGGAACGCTTTGATCTACCAAAGTTGGAGAGATGCTGCAGGCACGGGGAGAGGCTGCCCCTCTGGGGGCTGGACTGGTGGCAGAGGGATGGAGTGAGAAGGGATTTGCTAGAGGTGCGGGGTAGGGGTCAGTGCCGGGGGAGGCGGTGAGTTAGGGCTGCCCTGGGACGTGACCTGCCCGGCTGTCCGCGAGACACACCCGCAGAGGCTCCCGTTGCCTTCGGGTGTCGTCGACAGGGTATCGGTGTGCTGACTGGGGACATGGACGGGTGGGAACCGGTGGAGTTGCGACAGGCGGCACTGGTGCCGCAGCCTTGGCGTGCAGTTGCCGGCCGGGACGTGGCACGGGGAGAAGCGGGTGGGGCGGACGGGCGTCCCGTTGCCGCCCCGGGGCACCAAGCCCAGTCGTCTGTGAGAAGCCGGTCCAGGCCGGGAGCTCCGGCACTATCCCGGAAGGAGCCGTTGGGTCCACATCCACACTGGCCCGGGACTCCCGGCATTCCCGCAGCGGGGCGGCCCCGGCCCCGTTCTCCGGAGGGGCGGCCGGGCCGCGCGTCCTGCCAGAGGAGGCAGTGCCGGTCGGCGGTACCGGCCCCGCTCCGGTCCCCGCGGGCACGGGCTCCGACCTCGGCCCAGGCAGGGAAGGGGGCTTCCGTCCCTTCCCCAGCGGGGGACGGGGAGCTCTAACCCCAGACTGAGATTCCAGAGTGCTTCCCTAAGCGTTTCCACGCGCCCGTCCCCTCCTCCCGACCAGAGGCGGCGGCGGGCAAAACCGGGCAAAATCTCCCGAGTCTGGCTCGGGGCCGGATGCGGGCAGATGGGAGCGCTCTCCTGGGGTTTTGGGAGACCTCGGTGCGATTGTTTCTTCCTTCCCCATATAGTTCAACACAAGTTTCTAGCCCGCGGAGAGGTTCTCGGCAGCCGGGTGGCCTGCGGGTGCCCTGTGCTTAGGGCCAGCCTGGCCTAGCAGGGGCTGCTTACAGGGCTGCGGAGTGTGGGGAGTCCCTTCGTGGATTAGGGGAGGAATGAGGGAGAGTGACACGCAGGCGGCAGACACCCGGTCTTCGTTACCAGAGCTGAAGAAAAGAAAGGGAAAACAGGAAGATCACTTAAAAAACGCTAGAGGCTGGAGACAGAGCGCGCCCTGTATTAATGTGTAAAAGAAGGGGAAATAAAAGAAGAATGGAACTGAGAAAATAGAAATCAGGATAGATGGATAGACGGAGAGGTAGACATTGATTTTCACTAATATTAGAGAAAAAAACTGGCTGAATAAAGAAGGGGACATTTAATTTGAAGATGAAAGGAGGATAGATTGATAAATAGACATAATAGATATAAAATTTTAATGCAGAAATAGAAAGTATGAGAAGAGGGAAACAGAAAATGGGGAAGCATTTCACATGTCCACAACAGCGCTTGTAGACAGAAAGAAGGGAGTGAGGGGGCAGAGGAAGAGAAAGGATAAGAGAGAAATGGGAAGGAAAGGAAGAGAAGAGAAAAGAAGAGAAAATAAGAGAAAGAAAAGAGAAAAGAGAAAAAGAAAAGAAAAGAAAAGAAAAGAAAAGAAAAGAAAAGGAAAGAAAAGAAAAGAAAAGAAAAGAAAAGAAAAGAAAAGAAAAGAAAAGAAAAGAAAAGAAAAGAAAAGAGAAAAGGGAAGAAAAGAAAAGAGAAGAAAAGAGAAAAGAGAAAAGAGAAAAGGAAAGGAAAGGAAAGGAAAGGAAAGGAAAGGAAAGGAAAGGAAAGGAAAGGAAAGGAAAGGAAAGGAAAGGAAAGGAAAGATTATTTTAAGAGCCGTCAAACAGTTGGTGGACATCAGAATTAGAACAGAAAAGTAAAAACATTTATGGCAGCCCGCGCCGAAGCGATTTCCCCATTGGCATTTTATGGAGCTCCTAAATCTCAACTTAACGCTGTTTTGAACTGTAAGAATTGTTTTCCCCTGCACTTTTCTTTTTAGGTTCATTCCCAGTTTCCATCGCGAGTTCTTCGGAGGGGGGCAGCAGGCGCACCGTGGCGCTCCGCACGCCGCCCCGAGAGCAAGTGCCTCTCGCCGGGCCGGTGTGCAATGGGCGCTCACCCCTCCGTGCCCGGGGGAACACGGAGCTCCCGGCCCTCCCGCCCCGACGCCCCTCAGCATCCAGGGGTCCCGCGGGGCAGCAGCGGAACGTGCCGGTGTGGGGCGGCGAGCAGAAGCAACAGTTCCCCGCCACGTCAAGGGAGGGGAAGGACCTGCTCTCCCCCCAGGCACGGCTTTCCCTGGGGAGGGGAGGGGGAAAACCGGCGCCGCAGCGCGTGCAGGCTCCCTAGCTCCGCAGCTCTGAGCAGTGATCGAGCGTTGGGGAAGGGCTGCGGGAACAACAAAAGAGAGACCTTAAGGTGTGGAGAAGTGAGGAAACGAAGTGTCTCTCCCTTCCCAAGCAGCCTGTCCTTACACACCGCCTCCACGTTGGCGGAAAACTCCGAACCTCGGTGGAAAACTCCAATATCCCAGGCATTAGTAATGATAAGAGGAACAATACTGACAACAATGATAATGCGTTTCCGTATATTAAAACCTAGGAAATAAGTGTCCTCCCACACCCGCTGCCTCCACCGTTCCCGGATCTCTGGGATGCGCTGTTTTCAGTGTTCCGGGGGTTGGGGTAGGTTTGGGAAAAGAATATCGACGGGAAGAGTAAAAGCCGGGGGAGATGTAACTCGTGTGCCTTTCACCTTATCCCGAGAACACAACCATTGTCCTTGTGACAAGGATCTCTGTTATGGTCTGGGAGCTGCAGAGAAAAGGGACACTTGCAGCTCTGTCCCCTAACTCCGCTGCGACCAGCACCCTCCCCGCCTCCCCCCAACCTGCTCCGCCACCCCCGGCAGCCCCCGGGCTCTGAACCACTTGACATAAAAGTGTGTGCGAAGGGGATAGAAGTTCCAGTCTCTCATGAGGGGAGAAGGCTGCAGGGGCAGAAGCAAGTTAATTTCCAGCCGATTTCTCATTACTCTTCTTAACGCCTATAAGGGAGAGAAAATTAGGCACACAGCACACGTTTTGGCCACTTCATAAAAAATGCAGATTTGAGAGATGATGTGAAATGTGCCCTCGAGTCAATGATTAAAGATAAGTGACTACATTTTTTTTTTTTCTATTTGGACTTGAGATGAGAAAGTCCCCTGAGCTCTGTAGGTCCAGGAAGGGTCCTTTAATAACTGATAAGGTGGCCCAAGAGCTCTTTCCCCTCTCTCTGTCCCCTCCACCATCGCACACTGCCGGCCGTCAGGAGAGAGGTGCAATCCGCTGTTTGTCTCCCGGCGGTCAACAGGAAACGCTCTCGGGGGATTATTTCACGTGCGATCCTTGTGTGTGTGGATGTGGCCGGCCGTGAAAATCCAGCGAGTGGGTGCGGGGTCTGTGGCCACTCCTGCCTTGTCCCACTCGGGTCAGTAACTTTCCCTCCCCACCATCCCCTTAGGTTGTCAACTTCGCCTCCGAGCCGATCGAGGGATGGAGATTTTGGTTCAGCAGCATTAAAGATCTGCGCTTGAAATAATTGTGGGAGGAGATGGCCAGCCTGGAAACAGGTATATCCAACTTTATTTTGGAAAGGGATAAAGTCGAAGAGGGCTGGTGGCAACGGACATGTCTGGCAGTTGCCACCCTTCCCCTGAATGGCAGCAGTTGAGTTTTCCCGCAAGTTTTCTAAGAAAGTTTTATCATCGAGGAATGTCCATATAAAGGGGGGCACCCGCCGCCCCCTGCCACGGCCACTCGTAAGCGGACAAAGGAACATTTGCGAGCTCTGCCAGGGAGAGGTATACAGGCACAGTGGAGGAAAACTGTTAGGAAGAGTCCAGGTCTGTCCCTTTTCCCTGCCAGGCGTTAGAGGATGCAAAACATCAGGGCTGCTGGCTTCCGGAGCTGGGATCGTCTGTGGAAACAGGAGCCATGAAAGCTCAGAGCTGTCTCCCCCCAAAAAACACATCAATTTCTGACTTTCTGAAACGCATCCTTCCCTGTGCCCCCCACCGCAAACTTCGGAGTAAGGAAAAATAGAAAGGGAAGGAAAGATAAGAAGAGAGAGGGGAGATAAAATCGAGGCTTTCCAGCCCGCTGGAAGAAGAAATGTGTATTTCTTTTCTCTAAACACTCCTAATTTTTCAACCCAATTGAAAATAATAAAATGTATAAAGAAAGCAGGGATGCAGTTTTCCAGAGCTCAGCTGCTGAATAACTCCTCATCAGCTGCACCGATTTCTTTGATTAATCCCGAGGTCTGAAGTAGAAGCAGTTCCAGTGTGATACCTTACACGCCAAGCTGCTTCTGCTTCCCTACTTTGTTAGACTCGTTTATGCGCAATTTTTTAAACAATAATTCCGACTCCTTTCCCCCTTAATAAATCCATTTTTTGAAGCGGTACCTGCTTTCTAATTGCCCTGAATAAATGCGTTTTCCCCATCTCTGGCTCCCTAAATCCCTCAGCACCCGGAGGTCTCAGGCACCAGGCGGGGTACCGGACCACCCCCGCTTCTGGCAATTTCCTCCTGCTCTGTAGCCAGGTACTTATAATTGTAATTTCGTGTGCGAAACGGCGCAGACCGACATTCAGTCTCTTAATGGACTTAATGTAACTGTACACGATCCTTTATGCAACTATATATCTAATGAGTTCTCTTATTGCTAAGACGTATTGCCAATTCTCAGATTCCCTGCGTAACTATAAGTATGTATGTCATATTCACGACTAAGCGCATATACCCGAAATACATTCGTCTGTGGAGAGGAATACGTGGCAATATATACGAAATGTATAATATAAAACCGAATCTCTATATCAAAATGAAGAGACGTTAATTTATATATATTTTATTGCATATAACCATTTCTTTTGCAGACAGCTAGGGAACATTTAGTATGTGGAAAGATGCACCTGTGCAGAGATTTGAAAGGGAATGCTCCTGTGTGCTTGCACAGCTTGTGTTTATGCACATATATCATTTGTAGCTCCCTCTCTCCCTTCTTGTGCATGTCTAAAATATCAGCGCGGTGCTTTAGAAAAGCTGTGAGCTCTGCACAGTTCTTTACCCTTTTGCCAGATGATGCTGTTGTTTATAAAATCACACTTCTCTGCGAGGCGGTTTGCACCCTCCACACTCATTTACACTATCGAGTCATTTATCCAGCTTTCTTTTCTCCCTGAATTACCCAGCTCGGAGTCAACCAGAAGCACCAAATTCCTGCCTTTCTGATGAATGGACAATATTGTCTGCTCTTTTCAGGGCGAGAGAAAAATAGCTCGGGCAAACGAGACCGAAGCCGGCGGCTGCTCGGCGGCTGCCCCGCAGGGAGCGGCGCGGGGTCGGTCCCCCACTCGCCGGCCGCGGAGGCAGCGGCCGAGCCGCCCCCCACGCCTCTCCCTGCCGCGAGTGGGTGAGATGTGGGCGCGGCCGCGGGTGGGAGAGGCGGGGGGGCAGGCTCCGGCTGGAGCGGCTGCCCCCGGCTGGGGGAACGTGCTGCCCCCGACCGAGGTGCGCCTGCCCCCGCTCCCCCGCGTGTGCGTGTGCCTGCGTGGGATTTCCCTGGGCTGGCTTTGGGCTGCTTCGCAGGAGGCGCTAATTAGAGTGTAACTGCCAGGTCATTGATTTCATGTTACCAGAGTTGTTGGTGTGTGTTTTGTTTTGTTTTTCATGAAATATCATTCCAGATCAGAGGCAGTAGAAGCTGGGCTGAGGATGGTGTCCTATGAGATCTCCCAGACCCACAAACCCTAATTAACCTAATACACGCACACTACTGGCTGGGGAGTTTCAACCTCTGGACCGGGGGATCTGTCTGTTTTCCCTTTGTTGCTTTGTTGTAAATCTCCTTCTGAAGCCGAGATCTGAATGCAGGAAGCATTATCAACGACTTTTAAATAATAACAAAGGGGGAAAATAAAAAATAATTAGCCCCGCCTCTTCTAGTTTCAATTACTCTAATTAAAAACCCGAAAGGCAATTCCTAGGCAATATCTAATAATAGAATTAGCAATCGGATCCATCATTTCACACGGGGATTTACTTGCAGGGGTACTGTGCGAGCTCTATTAATAATAATAAAAAATCCTGCTAACCCTCTTTTTAAAATTAATAACTCTGTAATTATAATAATTTTATGTGCCTTTTTATAAGAAGAGGTTAATGTTGCCACAGTCTGGGGATGGGAAGGATGAAGTGAAGCGAAATACTGGTGCTTAAACTGACACCTTCCTATTTTATTAGGAGACATTATTATTATCAGACATCTGCAGGTAGAGAATTAAAATTAAAATCGCTTTCAACAATTCAATACACTTTTTATCAGCCATCTATCTGAAAATCATGAACATTCATCATCGGAGGCATTCTCCCTGAAAACAAGAACCCATTCAAATTTTATACAAATTATCATATTTATCATAGTCTGAAACTCTGGAGTAACATCTCCACAAACTGTCTGCTAACTCCCCAGGGAACTGAATTCCACTCCGCAGTCGCTCAGAGCGATTCTCGCTCCCTCTCCCTCTCTCCCGGCCCTTTCACACTCTCTGCTTCCCGCGGCTCCGCAGCCCCCAGAACAGAGGGAGCGAAGGCGCAAAGGGAAGGGGGGAAAGATGCGGTGACAAACAACGTTAAAATAACGCGCAAGAAGGAGAAAGGCCGTCCCCACCTCTTGCAAGGGAAATAAGTTTCGCCGGGTAGTAGCGAGACTTTAAAGCCAACCGGCTCTCCGTGCCCATTTTGGAAGGATGGCATCCGTTTATCTTTAAGGTTGATGTCTTTGTATGAGAACATCATTATTAGGAGCAGCGATAACCGTAATAATAATAATGGTAATATCTGCTCCCGTCCTTTAAAAAACCCAAAAAAACAAAAACCAAAAAACCAACAAAAAACGCGGCCGGTGTTGTGCCTTGCAGAATTCAACCGGCGCAGCGAAATATATTGGCTGTTATTTATACGGGCACTTGGTGCTGGTGACAAATGACACGAATCGGTGCTTCCTGTTTGCGGGTTTGGATGAGACAAATCGCTTCCCACGCTTTGCTAATGACAAAAAGTTCATCAGCGCTGAATCAGGGGCTGGAGCCGCGCCGGCTCCACGCCTTTATTTATCCCCTTTGGAGACCGCGGTTCTTCCGGGGAGGCAGCACCAGCCGCAGGGGGCCCTGCCCCCCCCCCGCCGCCCCGGCCCCGCGCACCCCAGCACCGCGGAAAAAAAAAGTAGTTCCAATACAATGTTTGTTAACTAGGTTATCTAGGCTGTAGAAGATTTTAATGTTGAATTTTATAGCTTTACCACGCTCTACCGTCCTTGTGAATATTGTAATATTGCATTTTTTACAAGTTACTCTTCTGTTAATGTTCCAGCTAGTAACTTTTATAATCCTCCTCAATGAAATTTTTTTGTATTCTTCCGCACCGTTAACCTCAATGGCGGCACCTCAGCCCCTGGCAGGAGGCAAAGATGAAATGAATTCCTCTTTAATCAGAAATAATAATAATAAAAACACACACAAGGCTCCCTCTGCCTTTTATTTCAGCTTCCCTTTTCGGGGCGGGCGTGATGCCTCAGGAGTCTGCAGCCCCTCGCCCCATGCTGTGCCTCTGGAAGAGCCGGACGTGGGCCAGGGATGGTGCTTGCCCAGCCCGGGTCACCTCACTGGGGATGAGGGGCATGGCTTGCACAGCCCTGATCCCTCTGCCCCCCAGCTTTTGCTGCTGCTTTCTGCTGGCAGCCTGGACACTGGCTGTGCTGCAGGTGTGAGCTGGCACGCTTCTCAGAGCTGCCCACCAGAAGGGAAAGTTAGGCACTTATTTTCCTTCCTCTTCAGTTATTCTGTCTGTGGATGGATTGAGATGCTCTACAGAGCAGCATCCTTAGAGCAAGTCCTGCCAACATCATTCAGCTGAGCTGGGCTCGCCCTCTGGTTTCTGTTGACTTTGGCTGGGCTGGAGGTGCCCGAGTCCTAGCTGTTTGTTTTGCTAGGTGGTCTGAAATGGATCTCAAAGAGGTACATATGCAAGAGATGTACTCAGATGAACTTTTAATAAAATATATCCCTGTTGGTGTAAATGAGGCTGGAAGTCACCTCCCCCTCTGACTCCCCAACCTCTAGATGCCCTTACAAATGAATTCGACTTGCAAGCACAAATGATCAACACCCAGCAGCAAAAGGAATCATACAGCAGTAATGAACTGAGTGCCCTTTAGCCCAGGGAGTGTATTTTGAACACGGATTGGATGTTGTTATTTCCCTTGGTCGTTGTTAGCATTTAAGAACTTTGTTCTCAGGCTCAGCCTGAGTCTTGCATGAATGAAATATTGGAGGGGTTTGCGTATTCATTGCATGGCATGGGTGGGGGCTGCCTCTCAACCCCATCTACTAGCTACCTCTCAGAAGCTGCTCAGACAGCTTTTGGGGTATTGTTCCTGAGATTATCCTAACAACAATTTCTCTCAGCCCCAGATCCTGGAGTCAAGTGATTATGTGCAACTCACAGTTTTAATGTATTTAGAAAAGTCTCTTTTTAGTCTAATATAGTTGTAAGGAAAAGCTTGGCTCAAACCTCATCCATCAAATGAGAAGGATGTAAAGTTTATTGTTAATTTGCTCATATCTCGAGGTGTAACTGATTCAGGATTGATATAATGTTTGGGGATGACAATGGAACTCTTGCATATTTTATGAATCAAAACAGCTTCCTTCTTTAAACAGACACAACAAGCTTTCTGGTAATTTCAGAGTATAAAGATAATTTTCTTCTCTTAGAAGTCTACAACTGGACAATCACATTAATTCATATGGTCCAAGGTTGAGGAATAACCTGAAACCAGAACACACATCTACAAAGCAACTACTTTTTTTTTCTTTAATTTTTCAGTTATACTATTTAAACAAGCAGTATGACTTCATTGGTATTGCTTTTTAATGATTTTTTTTAAGGTGAACAGGTCCAATAGGTGCAAGTTTCTCTAAAAAAAAAAAAAGTGAAACAGGGTGATGGGATTAGATTATTTTAACAGAAAAGTTATTATTTTACTAGTTAATACCCTGGTGTCACCTTGTAAGGCAAAGATGTAATACAAACTAGTCTGTGCTGTAAAATCTTGATTTAGGAAAGAATTATTATTCTTCAAAGTACCTATCTGAGAACCTCATGGGAAGCTTTTCAGAGTAAGTACAGAGCAGATAAGTAGGAAAAATGAGTAATAGTATTTCAATGTTACTGGTGAGGAGCAAAGGCAAAAGTAGATGAAAGACACAAAGGAAAACAGCAGCAGAGCTGGGAACCAGGCCATTGCTAATTTAGCAAAGGACTGTTAAACAAAATGTCTAAGCTGTCTCCTCAGGCCTGGGCAAAGTCAAGAGCATGTTTGATCTTCTTGTCCAGAGACCAGTGGGTTGCACCAGATTTCCTGAATCCTGCCCAAACTCTTCAGCCCCTCTTTGCAGAAGCACTCAGTGATCTCTGAGTGCTTTTTTCTTGGGATGTCTCTGGAGTGGCGCAGGCTATGCAGCACTGTGTTCTGAGCAGGGCCAGTCACATCCTTTTTGGACAAGTCTACCTTCTCCTGAGGAAAGGGCCCCAAATGCCCCCATAGGCCTTAATGGCCTCAACCAGCCTCACGTGGAGCATCCACATGCCCCACACCCTCTAGCCCATGGGCTGGGGCTCAGGAGCTCCATTTAAGCTGAGAGCTGGGCCTTGCTTTGGCTATGCTGTAGGTGCACCTTTCCCACTGGACAGGCTTTGGGCTTGCATTGTAGGCAGCTTATTTCCTGGATGCCCTCTTTGTTCATATGTTGTGGTTTGTCTCCAGCCACATTTTTTAGTCTGACTGTTGCATGGTCTCTGGACCCATATTATTGTGTTTTCTTCAGTTCTGTCTGGCCTTGTCTCCTTTTGCTCCGGGGTGTACCCTGGGTCTGTCGATGGAGCCTGATGCGGCCTCTGGGCTCTGCCTGATGATGAGCTCTTGAGAAATGATGATGCAAACAAAGGTCTGAAGGTGCTATCGAGGTATTACTTGGGGTTCCTGCTGCTGTTTATTTATGACTTGGCTGCAGTCAAGAAGTAAAAGGATTAGCCAAAATCCCATGCTGCCCAGTGTTTGTTCACTATCAGAGCTCAATAAATGCTTGCAAGGTAAGAGTTTAATGTTTTGTGAGCTGGTGGGTGGGGGCATTTGTCCCACTTAACGTCTGCTGTCTGTGAAATCAATATTTCAAACACATTTTGTAGGGTCAGTGGAAGCTTCTAGGTCAGACAAAACCTGATAGAGACATGAAGAACATTTCCTTTCACCTGCTCCTTCCCTCTTCAGCTAGTATGCCTTTCTTTTAAAGTCAAAACCTTTGCAGTCCCTGTTTATTGCTGCGGCCTGAGAAAATACTCTGATGATCCATTTCTAGATGCTCCTCTTGCACAACCACACATGCTCTCTTATAAGCCCTTATGCCCGCAAACCCCTATGAAAATTTGTGTGCCTTGTCTTTAACTTTAGTGTTCTCTTAGCCTGGGACAGCAGCCCCCATTAATGTGCTATTGATGTGCAATGCAAAGTTAACTTGAATTCCTTTATTTTAACAACTGAGCTACAGTGGGGAGCTTTCCTACTTAATTACTTTCTTTTTTCCGAAACGCACTGCTTATGTTATCAAAACATTCACACTCAGTTTGAGGAGATTTTGGGGCAGGTCTGCTAAAGTGTGTTCTATACAAGTGCCAGCAGTTTTGGACTTGGTGTCCCACACTTCTCAGGGATAGAGTTAGGAAGAGGAGAAGAAAAGATATAATTCTGAAACAAATATGTTCATACACCCATTTTTTTTTTCCGCTACTAGATCACTGATTTCTGAAGAAAATTATTTTCAAAAAGGTATGAAAAATTCTCATTGGAAGGACCAGAACTGATGAACTAGCAGCTTTGGAGAGAGAAAATATACTTCTGAGCAGGTGAAAATTCAAATTCACATCAGTGATTGTGTTGGTGATGTAACAGTGTGTCAGAGACCATTATGTCACGTGGACATGTCTGGTCTGGCTTTAAACTTGCTAATTTGGGTATTGTTCATAGTCTGTAATTAGTTCAAGCTAGATTCTGTGCTTAATACCTGCTGCACTTCTTGGGAGGGTTTCACAGCTCATGCTGAGCTTCACACTGCATTTCACACTGCACTTCACACTGCCACGGCTGTGCTGCTGCTGGTTTCGGTGCTTGCACAGGTTTGTCTGACCACACCATTGCTCTCTGTGCCCGCTGGTGAGAACTGGGTGCCCACTGGTGAGTGCAGAGAGGAAAGGCAGTGCGTTCACCCAGAAACCGGTGGCACAGAGGTGTGTGGCTGGGAAAGCGAGTGTGGGATGTGAAAGGGGAGTGCAAGCAAGTGCTGCTCATCCAGGCAACACAGGCCCTACCGCTGTAATTTGCTATCGTGCTGCATGGGGCATGGAGAAATTCGGATGTTGGCTATAAACACTTTGAAGTCAGGATCACTCTGTACAGCTCCTAGCACTGTGGGCTCCTCATCTCTCGCCTGGGACCTGGTGCTGCTGCTGTACAAGTAGCAGTTGGTGGAGTTGGAACTGGCTGTATGCTGGGCACAGGGAGCAGATTTTTTTTTGTTCTCTTAAAATGATTTGTGAGGAATCTTTAATTATGGTAACAAATATCTGCAGTTTAAAACTGCTCCATGTTTCTGCCACAATAATGAACTGTGAAGAGACAGATAATTCAGTCTTTAGTGAAGACCAACTCTTCCCCTTACAGAATTGTCATCTGTAGGACAAGGAATATATCTCTTTAAGTGAAGGCATCTTCAAACATGCACGCACCTTTATATTGACGTGATTGTGCCTGAGAGGGAGTCGAGAAAGTGAGTTTCTGTAGATGACAATATAGGCACACCCGTGTATCCCTGAGCATTTGGTGGATGCTCACATGCAGGCAGCCTGGGGACTCTTGTCCGTGAACACATGTGTGAGTGTCTCAGTCATGAGCGTGAATGTGTGGGGGCACATGTGAGTGCATGAGCCTGCACATGTTGAACATGTCTGTGTGGGTAAGGGAGTGTGAGTGACCTGGACATCTCCTCCTGCTGAGTACAAGCACAAAGCTGCAGTGTGAGATGGACCTTGTTTGACAGCCTGGCAGTACCAGGCATATTTGCAGAAGATGAAGCAGAATAGACAACATGAAAGTTATTTTTGTCTACCAGCTGAAGCATTATAGAGACATCAACAAGCTCTTGTCTCATGCCAGCTTAATTCCTAGTTAATCAGCAGTCTGCTTGGGCAAAGGAACTCACTCACATCAGGGGCTGATGATGAGCCAGACTTCCCAATACTGATTTGGGAGCCTGCAAGGAGCCCTCAGTATTGCTCTGCCTGCCTTTGGCTGCATTGCTACTCACTGAGCAATGCTCTGGGAGAGCTGAGTGCTTCATCAGCTGTATCCTGGTAGGAACCACTCCTGCACAGGGAATATGGGTTGGTCCTTTGGGTATCCCTTCCCAGGTGGTCAGCAGAGGCTCATTCTTCACTGTGTCCGATCGAGTGACTTATCCATGCAAATTTCAAGTCACTTAAATAATTCCAAGGCTTCTAATCTCTCTTTCTGGGCACTTGCACATGACCTGCAAGTTGACTCTTGCTTGCTTCACTCCTATCACATCTAGTGATACCTTCCTTTGCCTCTGGTGTTCTGTAGAGATACTGCTTCTTCCTTCCCTCCTTCATGAACTAAACACCACTTTGCTCATGGGACTTGTGTATTGCAGCTGAGAGCCAGCTCACTGTCTTTTCTAACCCAACTTTCCCATCTGCTTGCCGAAAAGCTGCCTTCTTCCTTTTTTTTCTTCGGTCTGGTTTCTCTGATGTCACCAGAGCAGTGTGGGAGGGCACCTGCTTGCTCTGTGACTGGCATGTGTTTATCACAGACCTACAGCCAAACTAATTAAAGTGCTGATTGCACAGATTCTGGCAGCCAGCCCAATAGCCACTTTCTGGGAGCAACTGGCATGGTGTCCTATTGTATAAATGTCCACAGAGAGTAACAGGGAACAGCAAATTCTCATCTGTGACTACTTGCGGTTCAACCAAACACGTTACCATGAGGTGAAAGGAGCTTGGGTATACCTTGAATGTTGGTTGTTTCAGGCAGCTTCTGTGCATGCCTTTGTCCTCCAGAACTCCATACCAAGGGCAAACACCTCCCATTACTCCATGCCTTCCACTACCCCTCCCTTTCCCTTTCCCTCCTCCCTCCCCCCAAAAAAAGTTTATGGCTAAGCTACCATGAATTTCCTAGATATTAGAAAGCACCCATGGGCAGTTGTTATGGTATAGATGGTGTTCGTGCTCTGTCTGCTTTCATATTGGGATTTTATCGTGATTAAGTACAATGTGATTCAACCATCAAACACTCGTGTAACTCCCAGCATGTGAGCTTGCCTTCAGCTTTGCTGGGCAGATTGATCTCTTATCCTTTTGGATGTCGAGAAGGCTGAGTTTTATTTTATTCTTGAAAGGGAAGTGATCAACAAATCATGGGTGCCTTGGCCATAGCTGTGGCAGGAGACCTTACATGTGTTAGGCCAGAGGCATAAAAGGAGTGGAGAGTCTTCACTTGTCCCTGACTTAGTTGCTGAGCTGACAAATGAGATAATTTTGTATAATCCACTGTAGTGTTTGGTATGCTTTGCTCTATATCATTAATAAACCTGTGAATTGGCCTGACACCAGATTCGGCTATTCGGTCCCCTGTGCTGATCATTATTGTGTTACCTTACCTTTGTTTTATGGGCCACCAGCCAGGTTTCAGTACATGTGATTGTGCTCTGTGCAAGCGCATCTGGTGTTGCTTTCCTGCTAGGGTTTTGCCAGGCCCTTTTCTTAAGGTTACTACAGTACTACTGGACTTTCCACTACTCCCTCCCCTATGGATACAAGTTCATTTGTGTTCCAGACCTTTCCCAATTCCCCCAGTGGACTTTCTACCAATGGAGTTTATCATTGTTACTGCTGTGAGCCTGGGTATCCCAGCAGAGACCAACATAGCTGTGTGCAAAGTGCTGTACAAACATAGAACACACACAGCCTAAAGACATTGGGGTGGGGGTTTGGGGGTGTGAGGTGGGTGGAAGGGAAATGTTGAGAGGAGTGCAAAAGGCACTGAGAAGTGGTTTGTATTGCTTCCCCTGGCACACTCTGATTAAAAGTTTCTCATCTGTATTTGCTAGAAGGCCAGGTTAAATACTTCCTACCTTGCTTTTCTCAACCAAGAGCTCCAGGAGCAAAGACTCCATTGCTACTTGAAGCTCTTAACCAATATATTGCTCACTCTGGCATCTTTCCATGTGACCTCAGCTGTTTTGGCTTGGGAAAAATGGGAAGAAGATCCTAAGAATCCTTTTGATGGGAAGAACCTGCCCAAGCCTGACAACAGGGAAACAGCTGAAGCTGGCAGGAGGAATGGAAAGAGCGATCTGGAAATGGGCTGCTATTCTCGCCAACAGCATGGTCTCCCTGCTGGGTCGCTGGCCTGGGGCAGGTATTCCTCCCTGACAGAGCCAGGCCAGCCAAGTTGTTTCCATGGCAGTCATCTGGGCTGCATATCCGTATATTGTAATGTCTCCATCTTCCCTTGCAGTTCACAGTGCAGACAACTCTGTGGTGCCTGCATTAGTCTACGTTCTATTTTAGTGTGACAGAGAAGAAGGTGTAGGTACACAGTGGCCTGCACTGAAATACTCCAGTTACCTCCCAGGTTCAAATGGGACATGCCATGTGCTTTCTGGTTAAGCTTGAGGAAAACCAGCGATGAAACCTCAGCATTGTGTCTGGTGTCAAATACTGGCTTTCTAAAGCTTGTTGTTATTATTTTGCCTTCAATTCGCCTCGTGCATCATTGTCTATCTCCCTAAGTATAGCACCTTTTTGTGCTGCAGCACTCACTCCCATTCCTTTTGTTCTGCCTGCCCAACCTCAACTCTTGCCCCCACCCCCGCAAAATGTACAGCAAAGCTATAGAAAGGAGATGAGAAGGACTGAGCAGGGGTAATCAGATCTGCTTCCTAAAACCTCCTCACTGATCTCCCTGTTAGTTCCACATTGGTGAATGTTTTATGGTCAGTGCTGAGCAAGGGCATATCCCATCCCTGTTCTGCCCTGCCTGGGGTCTCCAACAAGCAGTGATGTGCAGAGAGGAGTGCTGCAGAGATCATTGCTCTGACTGGCACCCAGCAGATTGTGGCTGTAGCTGCTGGAGCAGGAGTTGAGATTGACGTGAAGGGGAGCTGCATTTCTGCTTCTCTATCTTCTTACCAAGGCCTGACAAATGCTTCATGTATTGTGGTTTGCTCATCTCTTAAACTCATCACCTTGATTATAAACAACCCAGGAAGATGTTCTTCATCCAGAAGTGGGTGGGGAAGGCAGAAGAGATTTTTCTTTAGCAGAATGGCAGGTGGAGAATGCCCTGGTATGTCTGGTTTTGTTCTGTCCATCTTTGTGTCAGATTGAAGGGAACATGTAAACACACTCCAGCTTCTCTGATTGCACCTGCGTCACTCTGGGCTCTGCTCTGGGGCCTTGTTTACTGTCTGAGAAGTGGTCTTTCCAGTTCTCTCTACCTCCTTGCTGCATCCACATGTGGTCCAGAACTCACTTCCCCCCTGTCAGCCCTAAGAGTGATTTTAAAAGACATACATTCCCTGGGTTTTCCACCTATTTTTACTGAAGACTTGTCAGCCAGTGGTGAGGAGACTGAGATTATAAACCACTGCTGGCATGTGAAGTGCCAGAGGGCAGCAAGTCTCAGAGAGGCTGTGATGCTGTTCCAAGCATGGAGAGAGCACAGGGTAGTGTACAGAGACAAATTCTGCTGTCAGCTGTAGGTTTCCTGCAGCTGGAGTGAAACACTGGTATCTATCTATGCATCATTGTTATTCACACCAATACATCCTCAGAGGTGACAATCCCAACAGTAGCTACTGTGGTACTTCTAGCACTTGCAAAACATTTCTTTAGTGTCTCAAATATCAAGAAAAGTGAGCACACTGGAAAATTTTCCATCTTTTTGCCTCTCATATGTTTTCTGTGAGATGTAACCTGCCTGCTGTGAATCCAAGTGCCTAAGTGGATGTTCTTTTCCTTGCCTTTCTTAAATGGATCATGGTCCAGGCAAGTCTTCCTTTGTCATCAGTGAGAGTTTGATATAAGTACAGACTCAAGGCCATCCTCACTGTGAAAAATCACTGACAGTGGCAAAGAAGTGTCTTGGGGTTGTTGCTACTGCCTGCCTGCAGTAATGTCCTGTTGCCTGAGCTCTTTCCACCCAGCTCCATAATAAAAGCCATGGCTGAAACACAAGTGTGTTTTACAGTCAATCCTTTCTTCCCTGCCCCATCTTACAGTGGAGCAAATGCCAACACTGTCCTCTCGCTCCCATCTTTAATGACTTCTTCAAACACTTTAGTTGTTTGGTCACATATTTAATATTTAGGCCTAAACCAGATCTAGGATAGGAACATTCAGGAGGTTTGGATCCCATTTGTGGCTCAGCTCAGTGTTGTAGGAAATATCAGCTGAATTTCCTCTGTGTTAGTACCCTGTCTTTAAGACAGCAATAACTGACCTGAAGATCTTGTGAAGGGACCTTCAAAAAGTTCTTGGTGCTGAAATACCAGAACAATGAAATCTATAAAACTAACTCAGGAAAAATTATGGTAATGCTGCCAATCAAACCCATACCTCTCCTGAAGAGAGAGGGGTCAGGACTATGGGGAATTGAACTAGAAGCTTCAATATTTGTAGTACCACAACAAAACTAGAATGAAAGTCTTATAGCAGCCCTAAACCATCTCAAGCCAATCGACTAGAACCAAGTTTAGCTGGACACTAAAGGGATCTCACAGCTGCCAAGTCTTAAATTTCTCTTTACTGTAAGGATGGACTGTCCTTTGTAATTCAAATGAAGTTTTAGGTTGAAGAAGCCAAAATCCATGTGTTCTGTGGGGTCATGATCCTCAGAGAAATGCCTGGTTCTCACCAAGGCTGTTCTCTCTTGCTATGGGGATGACAGTTCTGGCTATCCTGTGGCTTTGGGTCAGAATATACAGATTGAACAGTCCTGTTTTTTACCAGAATCTGCTGGATCTTCACAGTAAGGAAGAGATCTGGTGTCTCTGGACTTCTGTGTCCTACATTCTACTTCAATGTAGAGATACATGACTTGGCTCTCAAGTCTGGGGTTTGGGCTAGGGTCAAGGCCAAGGCTTGGGAATCACATGCACTAAAGTCCAATGCTTTCTAAGAACAGAAACTCAGAGTAAGATGAGAGGGAGTAAATTGTTTTCTTGAGATAATGCTGAGGTGTTCTAATGCCATGTTACAATGATATTGGGGGTTAGGGCTAATCACAACAGCATCTGTGAAAGTAACCCTGTCCTGAGAAATCTGAGATAAAAGAATACATTTCAAATCAGGCTCTTTAATCCTTTCTTATGAAAACCTTTTATTATCACTGCAACCAAAGGAAAAAGAGAAAGAAAAGCAGATTCAGGACCTTTTTTTGGTGGTCTTGAAGTACTGTAGAAATTCCCAAGTTCTGTGTTTCAATGTGTCACACTCTGAGAGGGGCCAGGGCACTGACAGAGGGAGAGGAGCATGACTCTTTCCCATCAGCAGTCGAGCTTCACTCCTGCCTTCCTCCTCCTCCTCCTTGACCGGCACACATGTGCTTTCAGCTGAGACACCCAGCAGCGGGATACCGCTCCAAAATGCCTTGATCAACCAGAGCTCTCCAATGCTGCCCCAGGTCCTGTGGGGACTCAGCGGAAAGGCAGCGTTTTCAAGGACAGCCAGTGCTCAGTCTTTTGATGAATTTAGCTCCAGCTACCGTGGGGGGAGCTCAGTCTGTGGTGCAGGGGAACAGCCAGGGAAGGATCACTGTTTCTCTCTGTGACTGCAGCAGCCTGCACATACCTGAAGGAGAGATGGAGGAAAAAAAGAGACAGAGGCAGAAAGTAGAGAGGATACCAGTTAGTAACCTCTGAAACTGGGGTTAACCGCATTGCTTCCAGTGATGGCCGCATCCTGCTTAGCGCCAGGCTTGTGTGAAGCTGGTGATGGCAGCCAGAATGCACCAGCTCACAAACAAGCAAGCAGAGAGAGGAATAAAGGAAGACAGGAAGACAGGTGCCCCTTGGGCAAACACTTGTTAAATTGACAAACTTGTAGAAAATGATTAAGGTTCTTGCTGTTCCTGGTCCAGAGGGGCCCTGAGCTGCTGCCTCGAGCTAAGATACAAAGGTGGTTCCTTGGGAGCCTACAGTGGACAGGGCACAGAGGGAGGGGAAACAATTACTGCCTGTCTCTGCGGTGCCGTCTCTTGTCAACTGTTATTTATGTTTGCCCAAATGTTGCAGTCTTCTTACAGGGAAAGCAGGCCCTGCCAATCTATGGCAAAATAATTGCAACCACCTTTTCCCCTCCCTTCCTCCTTCCCTCTCTCCCTCTCTCCTTCCTTCTCTTCCTCTCCCTTTCTGGCCATGGCTCACTCTCTCCATCTTCAATTTACCTTGGATTTCTTTGACAAAGAATTGCCAGGTAACCTCCACTGGCAATTTGAATCACTCACAGAGTGGTAGGGATCAGCGCTCTCTTCTGTTTTGGACTCTGCTGTGACCCTGCTGAAAGCCACCCTCAGAAAAGAGTCCTATGCCACTGCAGCAGTTCTTGCTGAAGGCATTTTGTGCAATGCTTTGTCTTTTCTCTATAAGCTTGCAATCGAGACACTGTAAACATTTTCCCCCATCCTTTGCAGCTGAAATATACTCCTAGCAGCTAAGTTAGATGCCATACGCATCGGGGTTCAGCTGTACTGACCTCACTGGGGGGTTAAGGATAAGGGAACCTACTTTCCTACTTTCTTGAGGTGTTGCCCATGCTCCTACATCTCATGTATGTTGCCTTGCACTTGATTTTCTCTGGAGGTCTCACCTGGGGCAGTGAAGAGTCAAACCAAGGACCTCAGACTGGGGGAGCTTGTGCTAATAAACAACCTGAAGCAGCCAGGGCTAGTCCAGGGCTGAGTCTGTAACTGATTAGTACAAAAGTGTGGTCCAGAATTAAAGTTGCAGTGAGTTTTCCTGGAAATTATCTTTGTCAGAGGCCTGCTATCTTCCAGCAGCCCCTGGGGTTTGTTTAACAGAGGCGCCTATGCTCTTCTGTGTCAGTGATACCACACAGCCCAGACAACAAGGTAAATGGAAACAAGCGAAGACCTTTGCCATTGCCTTTGATCTCTATGAGAACAGGGATGCTTTTCAAGGAAAGTCATCAGCACTTGGACATGGTTTCAAACTTTGGGCTTCTCCTCACCTACTGTTCTGTCTACTGTCCCCACTTCCCTTCATTCCAGATATGCACAGAGCCTGTCAGGAAAGGGTTAAGTGCTGCTTACCCCAGCCAGCTTTGCGTATTTAAAGTGAGTAAAGGTTTAATTACCAAATGATGACAGTGTCATATGGTTTTGGTGATGGCGCGTGGCATTCGATGAATGCAGAAGAGGGGAGGATGTGAGAAAGACACTGAGTGGCAGTGGGGAAGCGAGGAAGCTAAAAATGCCAAAGACAGTAAAACATCTGTAATTTGCAATTCGCTAGTGTTCGCTGATTGCTCATGGATTAAAGATTAAAATCTCTTCTCTGGCAGATGGGGGAGAGAGAGAGGAAATTCTTACGAGCATGTTTTGCATCTGCATTTCATTCTGCTCCTCTTTACAATAATCACGGATGAGGAAATAAACCCAGATCTGGGCTGGCAGGAGGCGGGGAAAGCGCACAATATAGGCAGGACTCAGCGTGCTTCTCCTGCTCAGGAAATGCTGAGCAGGGAGGGGAAGAAGCTGACATCAGGATCGCTCTTCTCACTGCCTGGGACTCTCTTTTGGCTGCACAAGGATGAATGTTCCCGTGAGGGTGGGAAGTGCCAAGAGCCAGAGCAAAGTCTTTCTTCTGGTCACCCCAATTCTGCATTGGGGGGTTTCTTTGATGGGAAGGGGACGTTAGCCATCTGTCCTGTCTCAAGGGATGACTGAGTCTGGCTACAGTGTCCATGACGTGATGTTAACGCTTGCAGGCAAACAATACAAGTAGAAATAATGTTTGCAAGTATAAATCATTTTTATAACTTCAGCTAATCAGAATCTGTCCCTTTTATGGGCATGATGAGCTCTCTCTCTCCCTCTCTCTCTCTCTTTCTCCCTGTCTCATTCTGACTCTCACACAGGGTTTCTCAAGTGTGCAGGACATTAAAAGAAAAATGGATAATAAAACTGCAAATGCAAGGCCTGCTCCTGAGATGCTGGGTATTCATGACTCTATTTGGCTTCGCTGGAGTCAGCTTTCATGGTGAAGCCCACAATTGGAAAGGTGCAAGGCAACCTTAGGACCTGCACAGCCCGGCAGCCTTGTGGAGGTCAGGGAGCTCTCCTTGCCATGGAACAACCTGGTGGTCCCCTGCCTGTGAAGTGCTACTGGCAGACCTGCCTGATCTGCAGAAATTCTGTTTTCTGGAAGGAATAAGGAGTACATCAAGTGATCAGGATAGCAGAAAGGGGCTCACAGCTCCTGGGCCCTGCTCCTGGCACAGTTCTTTGAATAGTTTTGTTTGCCAGGAAAGGCAACTTCTCCTTGCTGCAGCATAAACCACTACGAGGGAGAAACTGAATCTCATTTCTGCTCCAGGTGCCTCCTGCTTCACACAGTGCTGGTTTAGCTTCACCCACACAAAGAGTGGGAGTAAAATTTTGTTGGGTGTCTTTGGAGATGTTGCACAAAGATGAAGATGGTACAACCTATCAATAAGAGCAATCATTTTACAAGCTGGGTACATTGCTGTAGCATTTATTATACAAACATACCTGTACGTAAATTCATTCTCATATGTCCACCTCCATCTTTATGCACATAGAGAGACACCTCAAAATCTCAGTCCTCATCCAACAAACCTAGACTGGGCTGGGCCCAGTTCACGTAGATATTTTCTCTGAAACTGGGAAATGGAACATGTCCTTGAGGTTCCCCATGTCACACCCCTGTTCCAGCTGTGACCTAGCTCCAAGTCCCCCATGCCATGTTGCTGCCTTGGGTCCATGTACCCCCTGAAGTAGCTCTACAGGAACCAGATTGTTTTGCTATCAGTATCCACATCTTTGTAAGGTGTGAAGATGCACCATGATGGGGGGTGAAAGCTGCAGGCAGGGCCCTGAGGACTACTCATGCACTTAACTAGCCTGACAAGCCTCACCTGGGACCCACACCCACACAGTCTCTGCCCATTGGTCTGGAAGTTTTTATTTCATCTGAGGCCTGGCCTTTCACTCCTTGTTTAACTTGTGCTTTAGTCACACCTGTTTTCAGCTCTGTCTTGTGGAAAGATTTCAGACCAAGATCTACTTTTGTCTTCAGTCTTATTGATAACAGCATCTTATGCTGTTCCTGACTGGGTTCTCTGGAAAGACCCTGAGCCTATTTCAACATCTTGTTTCATCCAGCAATGCTGATGGACCCTGTTCTGGAGGTCCTGCTTAGGTACTGTGAAACTGCACTCTGGCTGGTGAGTGTTGCCTCTACTCTGGTTGCCTTTGGTTCTTGGCTTATGCTTTATCATGGAGCAGCCCTGGTCTTCCTGCTCCTTGATGCATTTCAACCTACACTGACCGGAGTGCTGGGCTTGCTCTTTCTACCAGTTGTTACGATGGTTATTTTATTTAAACTGTCATCTTCTTGGTTGATCAAAGAAGATATCCCCCTAGTCCTGGTCAGTAGGAACATTTATCCTATCCCAGGTCTCCTGACAGTACCCACTTTCCTTTGGCTCTGTGTTTTCAGCCTTGCTACAGCTGCCATCCTGTGCTTTCTCCGTCTCTTACCCTTAGTCTGAACCCAAACCCCAACCCTAATCTTTCAGGTTTAAAGTGGCCAGGTCTGACTGGGCAGTGGCTGTGGGGCTCTGTCTACAGCTTTACAGGAACCTTACAGTTACAGTTGGATTCTGTTAGTGTTTAGGGATGGGAGAAGGGTAAAGCATAGGGCAGTTTTGCTGTGGAACTGTTAACTGGGTATCAAGTAGAAGCTGGAGCTACCAGGAAAACTTAGCTGAGAGATGTTTTTTGTCTGAGCAGTGTCTGGTAGAGCTTGTCCTCAGCTAAAGAGAAAACGTAGGCCTCAGCTTAGAGTGGAGAAAATAAAAAAACCAAGCTGTGGTAGCATAGTGCTGGAAAGATTCAGCTGAAGAGAAGTGGATAGCGCCGCTAGACGCCATCTGATAGTTTGGTGTTTTTTTTTTTTTTGTCTGCACAACAGCTGGTAAATGTTGGGGTGTTGTTTAAATCTTAAAAAAAATTAATTTCATATTTACATTTAATAAATGGGAAGAAAGGTGTCAGAGGGAGAAAATGATGTACACAGGAGGAGAAAACAAAAAGAGTATGTGTGGGCAAAAAAGAACAAGCATTTGATTAAGAAGAGGAAAGTGATCTCTTTGAATTGGGTCGCTGCTGTTGGACCACTGGGAAAGTGGTGTCTCTGTTTGCAAGTGATCTGTTTCACCAAGCGAAAAAGATGAGGCAAAGCAGAAGAAAAGCTGAAGAAAGATCAATGGGAGGAGTGGGACAGCATGGCAGATTTAATTAATTACTGCATATTAAAATGTTTGTTTACAGTAACAAACAGCTACAAGAGGTCTGATGTTAATTAATTTACAGCATTTTTCACCAGTCCCTTTGCTGTTGCTGGTAGTCAGGGAGGTAACACTGTGGCAGGTAAGATAATGTCTCTGTGGATTTACAGCAGCATCTCGGAGGTGAGCTGGGAAGGTAGCGCAGTCCTGACTGGCTGCCTCTGCACAGCACAGGATTCAGGGGATCTTGTGCAGCTGGTAAAAGGAACATTGTTTGCCAGGCTGGGCAGAGGGTGCTCCAGTATAGCTTGGGAGCTGGGCAGTGTAAGGCCGAGTGCCTGGGTAAGAAGGCCAGGTTTGGAATGGAGTTTTGGTGTTGTCTTTGTTAGGCTTCACGGGCAAGTGTGCTGTGAGGTTGCAGCTAATTTCGTTGTTGTGGATCCTGCAGCTCCAAAGAAATCTGAGCAGCCTCTGCGGTATTCAGGACTGTGGAATATGAGCTTTCTAGGGTTGGCATGCAGAGGATCACTGTCTCCTCCACGTGTGAAAGATTCTGGAGTGGCATGTGTCCTGCCCCAAAGGTAAATGTGGTCAGTCTCTATGGGCATTTAGCAGTTTTGTTCCAAGCTGGGGTCATTTAGGCATTCATGAGTTAGTGCTGGGGAGGGCAAACCTGGAAGAGAGTTTTGCACCTGGAGGAAATAAGCCTGATCCCAGGTATCTTCCTTTGAATGAACTGAAGTTCAGGCTGCAAGAAAATCTACATGTGTGTTCTTCCAGCCCAGCATGGCTTCTCTACCTGCTTGCCTTTTGCTCTCACTTCTCACCTAGATGGCTTTGGAGAGCAAAGGAGAGGTGGTATTTTTGTACCACTGTCCCAATTGTGCTATAGCTGTGGCTAGATGTCTTCAAAGAGGATGAGAAGGTCTGTGTGACCTGAAAAGGTAGGTCAGGTCCTAAGAGCAATGTGAGCTCTGCAGACAGAGGGGAAAACCTCTATGTTTTTTCATAAGGGTCTGCCTGTCTGTTGCTCTGAAACAGCTGGAGTGCTTACCAGAGGTCTGAGAAGCCATTTCTCATGCTGCATAATGTCCTTATGGATGGGCAGGTAATTAAGCATGGAGAGAGCAAGGCTGAGCTTAAAACCTCTGATCCTGGTTTCACTGGTGTTAACACTGTCAAGCAGTACAGGAGGTCTGGATTTCACACCAGCCTGGTTCCTCAGGCTGATAGAGCTGTGCTCTCTGGTCCTTTTCAGCAAGCCCTTTGTAAATGCAGCTGTCTCTTGGTCCTCTTGATAGTTCTTTGCAACCATGGGACTGTTAACACCATGAAGATGACAAATCTTACCCAGTCCTACCAACATTGAAGACCTCTAGGCTGAAACCCCAGCTGGAGTAAAGCAGCCTTGTTTTCTGGACTTTACGGAACCTCAGTTGTGTCAGCTGTGGGAGACTGAGCCTCTGTCTTCCAGCTGCCTCAAGGGAAAAAATTCTTCTCCTGCTTTTGGAAGCTTCTCATCTCAATTTCTCTGTGTGGCTGCAGGTGGGCTTTGTTCTTATCTACTTGTGGGCCTTTGCTGTAATCCCATAATTGATCTTTTTAGTGGCCCTGATATTTGCCCTGTCATTTTAATTGGCATTTAACACTTGTAATTGGTCCTGACTGTATCCCTCTGGCAATTAGCCCTTGTCGCTGTGGTTCAGTTCCAAGTTCTGAATACCCGGTGTTAAGAGGTCTGAATGTTGGCTTGCCTAAACTGCCCTTTGCTGTTTGTCATTTGACCTGCTATAACTTTGGACATGAGACACTCTGCTCCACCCTGATCTCAACCATACCATGATCTCAACGTCAATAATTGTCATAATTCTCCCTTTTACTGACCTCTGCAATAAATCCATGTAACAGAGAGTCATAACAGTAATTGAATGATAATCGGCAGAAGAGAGAACTCTATCAGGGAGATATGCTGGTGCATGAGACCCAGAAAGGCTGGGTTGACTTTTTTTGTTTATGAAACATTCAGATTGACTTTTGTGAGTGTGTGCAGGCAGTCTTGACCAGGTGGGTGCCTCTTTGCATCTCTGTCATGCCACTGAATAACTTCTGCAACCCAAGGAGAGAATATAGTGTGGTGAGTTAAGAAATGACAAGGGGTTTGTAGGTGCTAAGTGTGGCAGGGTGAGAGCAAGTTCTTCTTTAAGTACAATGTTGTTTCAGAGATAAGCCTGCAAGGCAGCAAAACCTTTGCTGACGAATGATTTCTCAAACCGTTAACGGGCTGAACATAGCTGAACATCTGGGGAAGACACCGGAGCAGCTGTTGCTGCTCTTTAACGTTCTTTCTGCTTTTCCTTTAACCTGAGAAGTGCTGGCAGAAGGTAACAAATGGGGAAAGGGGTTGGATGGAGGAGTTGCACAGCCGTGTGAATGAGACCACAGAGCATAGCACAGGGTTCTGTGTTTGCACCTGGCAGTTTTAATGAGAAGGAGACCTGTGGCCCTCTAAGAGTACTGTAGGCACATGAGGCTCTTCATTCATCTGAAAATTCCTGGTTTGTGGCTATTTGCCATTTCCATGGTTACTCCCTGTTGCAGTAGTAGGAGCAGATAACTTCACTGACCTTGAATTTCTTGCATAGGAATCAAAGTTCTGAGGGTGAATCAATGCAACAGAAACCTGAGCATGTTCCTTGTGCAAGGAATATTCAAACAAGTGACTGTCTTGTAGAAAGTCCTTTTTCAGATCTGTGAACAGGTAAAGGCAAAGGCTGCGTGGTAACAGCTTGTGCTCACTATTATTAATGTTACCAACACTGGTGCCAAAGAAGAGCACAGAAAGCTGCTTTGTTGTGGGTGTTTTGGCATGGTTCTCCGGATGCTGTGAACAGAGGCTTTGGAGACCCTGGTCTTAGTCCTGCCTGTTGTGTGAGCTAAACTGAACCACGGCACCTCTCTGCATCCTGTTTCCCCACTTTTTCTCCATCTTGTCTGTTCATGGTGTGACAGATGTAGCATATGGGCCTCTGAGCTCCAGCTGGGCTCCAAATAATATTTTAGTAGGTTTGTTACAATACTGTGGTAGCATCCTAACCAGGGACAGTGGAGTTATTCCATTTCATTTCTGACACAGATCTGACAAATCCAGTTAGGCGAGGGCTGAGTGTCTCCACATGTGAGCCATGTACCAATTATTTTTATGGGGTGGTCAAACACTGGAACAGATTTCCCAAAGAGGTTATGTAGTCTTTATGCTTGGAGATACTCAGAACATGGGTGACGCTGCCCTGAGCAACCTCCTCTTATTGACTGTGGTTTGAACAGGGAGGCTGGACTAGACAATCTCCAGAGGTCTCTTCCCACCTCATCCATTCTGTGATTTTTATTATTTTTTTCCTTCCTTTAATGGGGTAAGAGACTTACAGAGGTGTAAAGAAATCCTGGATGGTCCTTCTGACACAGACACGGTGATGCATGGCCCTGGAACTGTCTCCCAATGATCTCCTGGAAGTCTTTGATGTGAGAAGCTTGGCAGCACTGTGCTGAAGAGTTACAGACATTTGTAGGATCTGTAGCATGGCCCAGGAAGGATGCTGTGCTTCAGGGAGTACAGTCATGGCTCTCCTCCCACCTGGGCTGCAGGCGCTGTGCTGTCTGGAGAGCCAGCACAGCCTCTTACACTGTGTTTCTTTTGTGGTTAGTAACTGTATGTATGGGTCATAGCAGCAGCTGCTCTTGGGGAGTCTCGGGTTACTCTCTTTAACTAACACAGCACTGTTAAACAACAGCCAAGAACACACCAGAGCAGGGAGGAGCCACACTGTTTCTCACCAGGGTTGGGGCTGCCAGCTCTGCATCCCTCCCACACCACTGGTTGGGAGCAGTGGTGTGTTTATTTTCTTTCACACTGTGTGTTGGTATTTCACTTTTTTCCTGACAGAGATAAATGATTTCTTTAGATTTGAATAATAAGTAAGTAAAATAAATGTGCACGTCGAGTTGGTAATTCTGACTCAAGTTCAGGCACATTGAAAACTCAGTCTGGGAAGTTTGTGTCAATTTTGACTCAAAAGGGTTGTAGTGGTATTTTGTTACCTAGTCTTTGCTTCCTGCTGTTTTGTTCTTCAGGCTTCTAGTTCCTTCCAGACTGATTTAGCACAAATAGGATTGAGAGCCAAGCCAGCCAGTGGCTAATGTGCCATGCACTGAAGATGCAGTTGGGAACCAGAAATAGGCAGAAAGGCCAGCCTGGAGGTCTGAGTTGTGAGGCTTCTTTAGGTAAAAGAGAAGCCTTTCTCTGCAAGATTTCATCAATGTTTATAAATATCTCAGGGGTAGATGTTAAGGGGATGGGACTAGACTCCTTTCAGTGGTGCCCAGCAATAGGATGAGGGGCAATAGGCACAGACGGAAGCACAGGAGGTTCCATCTAAACATGAGGAAAAACTTCTTTACTCTGAGGGTGCCAGAGCACTGGCACAGGCTGCCCAGAGAGGTTGTGGAGTCTTCTTCTCTGGAGACATTCAAGACCCACCTGGACACATTCCTGTGCAATCTACTCTAGGTGAACCTGCTTTAGCAGGTGAGTTGGACTAGATGATCTCCAGAGATCCTTTCCAATCCAAATCATTCTGTGAAAAGAAACATCTTTAACTTGCTAGACCGGGAGCTGAGGCTTGAAAAAAAATATGGGCTTTTGTGGGCTCACCATATAACCAAGAAGCTTGGCAGTGTTTTCGTGATCTGAGAGTGTATCTAGAATGTACCTGGTTTCAGTCTCCTTTCATTGCAAATTGTTGAAGCAGGTGCTGTATGTCACTACTGATCAGTGCAGAATGTAGTGGAGTAGAGACTTTGGCCTTCCTAGGAGCCCCTAGGCACTGAGATCATACTTTATAATGAATAACAGCATATGGACACAGGGTGATCTCGGACAGGGCCTGATTGTGCTTTCTTGCCTGTGTCATGTCTGTGGGTTTTTATACAAAGTCAGTGAACTGCACTGATTTGTATTAGTGGAGTGTCTGGTGCATTGACTCTAGGAACACTGCTCCTGATTTACACCACCGCAAAAGTGGTCATAGACTAAGCAGGTGCAAATGTACATGTTTGGTGTAGACCTCTGCTTCCCCTCAGAGTGCTTTTGGAGTAGCTTGTCAGTATATTTTTGCCTGTAAAGCCTCTAATTCTTCTGTGAGGAGCAAAGCAAATGTTATTTTGCAAGGGGAATACAATGTCTCTCTTGATAGAGGCAGTCTGTATAAATCTGTAGTAACAATACCAATAATAATAATTATTATTGGGTAATCTCCTGTTCAGGATTCTGGCTGTGCAGGCAGTTCGTCTGCATTTTGACAGCCTTGTGGCCGGTAAGAAAGCGTTAAAAATGATGCAAGCATTTAGCATTTGTGAACTTAACTCTATAAACTTGATGGAGTGAAGAGAATCTTTTTGTTCTGTGCTGAGCTGAGAAATATTCTGGCTCTCTGGACACCTGCCATCTTCCCCCTACTGCCTCTTTTATGTCCTGCTGTGAATCTGCAGTATCTTCTGCAGTGGCAGCAGCTGGCAGGACTCCGGTGCCTTTACCTCCCTGACAGCTTTCTGTAGTTGTACAGCACCTTGCACTGCATGGGCCAAGTTCCTGTGCAGGGCTCCTTAGGGCTCCAGCAGTGAATGTGATAAATAATGACAATAAAATATGTCAACAATGAACAACATGACCCTGTAAATAATTGACAGCTAGAGCAAGTGTTTCCTCTTCAAAAAATAGTCACCCTAATGTCTGTATTATTCTTTCATCTCTTTATTGTCTCTCCTATGCTAACATCGGACAGCAGCCAAACAAATCCATGGGGTAAATGTGCTGGAGCAGATCCACAATCTGAGTGGAAGTGCAGGGGTGTTGGTAGAGCCATACTTATTTATGCTGTTGCATTGCAGCCCCCTTGTCCCTACGACACCCCCCTGCAATGCTAAACTGGGTGTATAATTCCTGTAATCACTCGGTAGGCATATTTCTGAGAATGAGATCTGAGCCAAGAGCAGAAATCTAATTCCGGATCTCAGATGATCTTTCTTTCTTCTAACTGGTGGCCTTGGGCTCAGAGCGACTGACTCACACAAGGAAATGAATGTGACCTGTACGTTGTTACTGCTATGTGTGCACGTAAGGGCAATTGAGTTGGTTGATATCTGATGAAATCACTGATGACTTTTTGGTGACCTCTGATGGAAAGGTCACATTTAAGACCAGGAGATTTCGCGCCCCCCTCCCTCCTGCAGAGTGGTCTGTCATAAACAACAGCACCTCATTTCCACATACTGGCTATACAAGAAATAGCAGCAGTCCAGCATTCCCAAATCTGCCTGTATAAAAGTTGGACCTTCAGTTAGCTTAAGTCAGTGTAGCTCTCTGAAAATCCAGGGAGCTTTACTTATCTCCACCAGCTGGTTCTGAAATGCAAGGGCAGACAGAGTACTGTGGGGTGTCCAGAATTCTATCCCGCCCCCTGAACGGGTGTGCTGCTTATGCTAACTTTTGAGCAGCAATAGTTAGTAGTAGAAAATGTGCATTTAGGAATCAAACATTTATTTTCAAGGCTTGAAAATGTTGATCAGAGAGCAATACATATGTGATCCCTTATAGGTCACCAGAGCTTACACTTATTTGAATTGTCTGCAATTTATAGTAGTAGCAAGTGAAGAGAGAATTGGGTTACATGCTATCTGGTTCAGCCCCAAATAGAACTGCTGATGTTTAGGAAAAATCAGAGTGGTAGGAGAAATGAATTAGGGGACTGAAACCTGTCCCTTCTGGGTGTCCAAAAGTGGGATTGTGTGTAGACTTGAAGCCTATGGATTACACAATATGGAAAACAGGTGTGAGTTAGAAATGTCAGCCTCCCAAACTGCAGAGTTTACAATGAGCCAGAGAACCACACAGACCAAAATATGTAACCTGCAGCCTATGGCCTGTAGCAGTGTTGTCTTTCTTCACCAATGAACAGTCCTGCCCCCGTTTTTGCTTGTCATATGGCTGACCTGTCTTTCACTTGGGAACTTTGTAGTGCTGACAGTGTATATATAAATAATTTTTTTAGGAGCTGCCCTACCAGTGTAATTTCCCACTGGTCTCATTGAACCCTAATCCCAGCTCTGCTGCTGCTTTGCTGTCAGCCAGGACTGAGGTTTCCATACTGCTGTGTGTAGTACATGATTGTTGAGTTGGGGCTATTTGACATATCTGAGAATTGGGCTGCTCTCTGGTCTTTTCTGAGGCTTTTCTCAGTGCACTAGGACTAGAGAGGAGGTGAGAAAGAATGCTGACATGTTGATGATGACTAAGAGGTCTTGGTCTGAGCCTACAGTTGAGTAAAAGGATTAGGCTCAGTTGATTTCACTGATGTCATTGGTGTCAGCAGAGGGTTTGCCTAGTTCCGTTACATGTTTTGGGCTGCATCATCGTATGTTACAGGCCAATTGAAGTAGCAGATGTGGCTTTCTACTAGCTAAGAACTGGCACTTACCTTGTGCTGCTTTTGCTCTGCACAGCACTGCTGCCATTATGTGAAGTGCTGCTCGTCTGTACCTCCCTTGCTGCCTGGAACAGGCTGGCAGGACTGGATGTGGCTCCCCTTCCTACCTGGACGCTGTGTAGAATGAGCAATCGTGAAGCTCTGGTGGTGAAATGTGTTTTGAAGAGTCAGTGAATGGCTCTGAAAGGCCCCTTTCACATCCTGTACTAACAAATGAAGCTCCTTGTGCCATCAAAGTAAGATTGATAACTCTTCTGACATTTCATATTCAATATTCTGAATATTGAGAGGTGTGGGTTTCCCTTGAGACACCAACCTTTCTGCTTCTCTCCCCCTTCATCTCCAGAGAGCCTGCTGGAAGATTGGGGGGGGTGCGGCGGGGGGGGAGAAAAAGAAAAGAAAGGCTTGAGGTGGGTAAAAAGAGAAAAATGACACAGAGGAGCTTTTTCTTTTTTTGACTTCATCAGCAGCGAGTCTCTCATTTCAGAGCCTGGCAAATGGAATTGTGCTGCTCAGCCACGATAAATGATCCTGTTTCCCTACCCCTCCACCCCAGCAGGGTCATTGAAGTAGGCTTCAAAACTAAAATAAAAATGTTCCTTTTATTTATGAACACTAGAACTTGTGATCTGTTTCAGGTGAGAATTTTTGAGGGGTCTGAGTTGGGAGGAGATAAGTGGAGAGAGGAAAAATAGAGGGAGCTCAAACCAACCTGCAGCAGATTTTTTTTAAATTTGCCATGAGGATGCAACCCAGATGACTAGGGATTCCTTGCAGAACGAGAACCAGAAAAAAATAGTTTCTAATTGCATTTCTCTCCTCCCTACTCCTCCTCACTACCTGGTGGTATGAAAGGAAGAAGTACTGTGGATACCCAGAAATGTAATGCTGGACGCACCTTTGCCAGGTGTGACTTGTCCTAGCTCAGTTTACTCTGAAGGGGATAGCCCAGACCATTTTTGGTTCCAGCTGTTTAGAGGCTGAATGAAAGACCCTAGATGCAGCTTTGTAATACTGTTTTCAGTCCTATTAGACCTGGAAAGGAAGTATTCTGCATTTCCTGCTGTAGCATGTTAATGTCTCACCTGATGTTACCCTGTTTGATCTCTGTGTCTCATCAAATCCACCTTAGCCAGAGTATGGATGAAAAAGCCTCATGTAGCGCTGCTCTGTCACATCTTCTACCTCAGCCACTCAGATGAGGTGACCTAAATTCCAGCTAGTCAAGCAGGAACAGGTGGACAGGTGTTTTTGAGGGTTTTAAATTTCCCAAAGGAAATGTGCTGTGTAGCAATGAAATTTAGTCTCCCTGCATCTGGATGTGGTACTGTGCTGGTTCATGTTGTGCCCCCAGATTCATGGTATATCAATAAAGACACCACAACATTGATGTCTCCAATGGGCTTATCCCCAAGATGCTGCCTGTCCTCTGCTTTCCCCTTGAAGGTCCCACACAGGCACATGTGCTGGCAGTCCAGAGGGCAAGGCCATGAGCAGTTGTGGCAGTGATGTCTTGGGGTGAGAGGTGCTGCGCTGGCGGCTCAGCTTCCTTGGTAAGAGTTTCCAGTGCCACAGCTCAAAAGCTGCATGGTGCAGAATGTCTTCCATACTCCTGAAAGTGGTTTTGTAGATTGGGCACAACTGGCTTGGCAGTAGGTTGAGGTGGCTGATTTACCTTGGCATAAAAGAAATATGTTTTCCTGGGATGGGGATGGATTGCAGCAGCTTGTGCAGGAAAAACCTCTCTCTGCAGGCTGTGGCCTGGGGCAGTCATTCTTTGCTTGCTCACAGTAGTTCACCATCTCTCAAGGGACCCATTGAGCTTATTTAACAAAGGTCAGCTAAATTTTCTAGTATCCTGCTGTGAAAGCAGGATTAGTAGAAATCTTATTTATCCTTGGTGTCCTGCTACTTGACTGTTCACTTCAAACTGCCATGTTGGCATAGGTCTGAAATTGGTGTGGTTATGGTGGACAGGCTTAAAGCACCCAATGTACAATGGCTTGCAAAAGGGTGCAGATGTACAGAGAGGGCTTGATTTGCTTCCCCACTTACACTGCCCCAATTTTCCATGTCTGAGACTCCCTAGCTTTTGAGTCACATGTTTTTCATCAGCCTGTTTGATTATAGGCAATTTGGGCCAATTCTTAGCTTAAAGAAGACTTGTTTTCAGAGGTACTAGAAACAATTGTGACTGTGTGTGGTTTCTGCTTGAGGGATGTTCCATGGATTGAGTTTGTCTGCTGTATTTTCGTTGCTGCTCTTTAAGGCCTGGTGGCCCTGTCCCAGCTGGGGGTCTGTGGTGCTAAGTGCTGTGCAAAGCATGATAGGAGGTGAGAGCTGCTCTGAAGACTGTGCAGTCTAAGTAGATGTGGCTGCTAGGCTTGCAAAGATGGTATTCTGCTTTTCTGAAGCAGGGGTCTGTTACAGCGTCTTTGTGCTCACTCCTATGAGATATTTAATTTACCTGTCTCTTTCTTTAATTGTGCTGTTGAATCTGTGTATTCCACTTTTGGGATCTCCCCAGTCACACCAATGAACAGCATGTGTTTCCAGGTTGTGGTGTGCAAGATCCACCCCTCATGCCTCCCACTCTAGATTTTGCTGTCTAAACAGCCTGTTAGCAGTAGCTGGAGCACTCATCTGGTCCGCAGCCTTGCTGGCAGCAGGGGTGTTTCCACACACTACCTGGCTCATCAGTGGGGTTATGGTAACTGCTCTATGGCTTGCTGGGAATGAGTAACCACCAAAAGCCTGGGGAGCTTTTGCAGCTTCCCCAGGACATGGTCAGAGAGCTTGCAGCAGACCTGAACCACCCCCATCTTCCAAGAGCAGCAGTAGTGTCTCAGGCACAAAGTCACCCTTCCCTTCACAGCAATGGGGTGTAGCTGCTGACTGCAGATGGTGAAATGGTTTGTGGAGCAGACACAGGAAGCAGAGGGGGCTGAGTGGGTCAAGGAAAGCAAAGGAAGGCAGTGGTGAGGGCTGAGATGAAAGCCTCCCGGCCCTTTGCAGTTGAGGCTGGAGCAGCTCCATCCTTCCCAGACTTCTACCTGTAGCCCCTGAACGAGCATAGCTGGAAATGTCAGTTCTGTTGATATGAATTAAAAGCAACATGGCAAATTGTGTTTTCTAGTTGCTGTAATTATCTCTTGAGAAGGAAACAAGCAGCTGTCTTTGGCACAGCTCTGATCAGCTGTTTCAGGCAAAAGGGCAATTTCAACTTCACCTATTGGGTTTCCTCTTGTTGATGTGCCATGATACTCAAAGCCAATGAGGCTAGTCACCATGAAAGCTTGATCCTGGCACAGCAAAGAGCTGGATGGGAAGGTAAACTCCTGCCTTCAGGGAGAGTCCAAGCACTGATCACTTCTGAGGTTAGATTTCAGCCTTCTGTTCAACTTTGGGACCAATTCCTTCTGTAAACAGACACAGATTATGTTTCTTTTGAATTTCCATCTGTGTCAAGAGTTAAAAATAAATCAATCTCTGTGTCTTGGTCCCCAGTCTCGTTTAGGCCATGAAATACCATGTAGGCTCTGAGTCAGACGTGCTTTGGCTTTTGGAGGAAAAGGCTTTATGGTTGATATCACCCTTGTGTCATGTCCTGCTGGTATTTCATGTAAGTGGTGCTTGGGCTAGATGTAAAAACCTAACTTAGCATGATTCGGTAGCCAGGTATGTTCTGTGCATTTTTGCTTCTGTCAACCCTTCTATTTCTTCTCCAGTGCTCTCCCATCCTCCCTCTGTACAGGAGACTTGTGTTATGTAAGGCCTTATTTTCAAGTATGGAGCCTTCTAAGGGTGTGTGTTGTCTGAAGGTCAAGGCTGTATGACAATATGGCAGTCTCGTTTTATCTTGATGAAAGGCGCTGTGTAATTGATACCGTTGTTTCTTGGCCATTGGCTCATCAGAGCCATGGCTTCTCCTTTGTACCATCTTGTACACCTTCTTCAGAAGACCCTTGTTCTGAAAAATGTTTCCTCAGTGGGGGAGGGAGATGAGGAAAATGCAGCTCTGAAGATTCAACACAGATTCCACTAGCCATACTTCTCACTGATCTAATTTTTGGCTAGGGTGGACATAGTGAAGTACAGGTCATCTGAATAGCTAGGCAGTGCTCTGTGTACTTGCAACTCCTTAGGCACTTGTTCAGGATGCCTTTTGCTTAGGGAAGGACATCAGAACTTGGGGATGGGAAGGAACCACCTGTGTTTTGGAGTTCAGTCTCCTACAGTGACAGTGTCAGTGTGTAGGTCAGATGTATAGCCCAGAGGGAGCTGCAGAAGTCCCAGTCTGTATGCCCTGACTGCTCACAGACCCTTCCCCAATGCTCTGTGAAGCCTACTGTGCAGCAGGCTTGAAGCCACAGTGATGAGAGCAGGAAAGATCAAAGATTGGGCCAGGTATCTTGTGGGTAGGAATACCCTGATGGTCCCAGGCCACACCTTGCTCTGTAGAATAAAGTGAAAGTTTCCCCCCTCTCAGCAAAGTTGACCTAAAAAATAGAAAAAGCATGTTGGGTATAAATCATCACTAGCCCTATCTTCTCCACACCTTCCTGCCTCTTTTCAAGCCTCCCTGCCAGTGTGGGCAATCCCAGGCCTGGACAGGGAACCGCCATGCTGCAAAGCAGTGCGGGCTTTAAAGTAAGAGATGTTCATCTACCCTTCTGTGTGCAGGCAGTCTTTTCTCTGTGTTGCATTAGTCTGTTTCATGGCTTGGACTGGGATACCTCCCACAGTGCATGGGCTGTCTTCATCTGTCTGGCAGCAGGCAAAGGAAAGGAGATGCTAGTATAGCACCGGGAAAGAGGGGAAGCCAAAGGAAAAATGAAAGGGAGAACAGGAGGCAGGAGTATATTTTTTTTTTTCCTTTTTGCTTTTTTTATCCTTCCTGTGCTCTGCCTGTTCCTGTCAAAGATGCTGGAAATTGTTACCGACAGATCGAGTGTCTTCCAGTTTCTGTGTCAAGGAGTTTTGCCGATTCTATGAACCATGCAAAAGAGGGGTCAGGCAAGAGAAGGAGAGAGCAAGAGAATGACCAATTCAGCAGAGCTCTGACTTTATCACTGATCTGGTCAGGTTCACTGGGTTTTAACTCCATGAGCCAGTCAGGCTTAGAAACTCACACCTTTGTTATCACCTTTCAACAGAAGGGAGCGGGGTGGTGTGAATTCTCTGGGGTCATCAAGAGAGGCAGGCCAGGGATCATTTCCCATAGCAGAGACTGCCTTGCCCTTGCCCTCCACGGCATGCCAGACAATTGGATGCTCTCTGTCAAGATAGATCACTATTTATTACTGCACAGATCAGAGTGGGGACAAAGGTATGTTGGAGGAGGTTTTGGGTCCTGCTCAGCCCGACCATCATGGCTTAGGGCAGGGAGAACCACGAAGGGATCAAAACTTGGCAGCACCAAGTACCATTGCTGTTTGGGTCCAGGTCAGAACAGAGCTCTGAGATCATGAGACCACCTTTGGTTCTGCCATATGTTCCCCTGGTGGGAATAGAGGCTGTATCTGTACAGATTTAAAAGCACAGACCACTTCCTGACTGTCCCTGAAAATATCCTGTGTGTGGCCTGTGTATATCTTGTCTCAGTCTGCGCGACCATGAGCTCCTGTGCCTGGTGCTCTTGGACACCTAAGGTCCCTATGCTCTCAAAAGGATGTGTGCAGCCAAGGAGCCCCGGGGTCTTGTATCTTGACAATATGACTGTATCTAAGGAATTTGATGCTCGTTGTTCTGCCTGCGTGTGAAGGTGATACTGGACCTGACAGTATTGTCAGTCACGCTAAAGATGGCAACTGAAAGGTGAACTGCAGCCACTCGGAGGATCAGGCTAAACATATATCCCAGACTGGTTTAAGAGGCTGGGAAAGTATCTTTGGAGACTTTTCTGAATCCTTTTCTGTGACCAAAAATCAGGAACAGGAAGTTTTACAGCAGTGAGATACTTAGGCAATTTCTTCTCCTTCTACAAGCTGGAAGGTGGTAGCTGTGAAAAATCGAGTATCTTGTGGGGAACATGTCACTGCAACTGATAGTCACTTTGCTGGAGGCTTAGGTCCGACGGAGCTTGAATGGACACTTGGGGGATCTTTACTTTGTTGGAATAAAGTCTCTGCAGGTCCGGATTAGTTCATTAAAACTGGATATTTTGCTTCTGCTCACTGCTAAACTTTTGCTCTGACATGTTACTGGTAACATCACTGCTGAATGTGCAGACTCTGAAAAAAAGATATCTTACATTCAGAAGTAGTTTCCTGTATCATCTCAGCTGTGGAGGTACAGAAGCTGAAGTAGCATTGCTCAGTGGAAGAGAGGAGCTGTAAGCCACTAGGACTTTGGAATCTTGTTCCTTTCTTAGTTGACAGGGACCACTTGGCTGTTTGACTGCCTGTTTTCCTCTCCAGAAGGGGTCTGCTGTGACCTCTCTGCTTCAGAGCAGCTACAAGAGCTGTTCCCCTCCTGCAGCCAGTATGGCTACCAGGTCTGGAAGGATGTCCACAAGGGGCCCCCCAAAGCGCGCACCGAAGACCAACCACCTGAGATCCCCCATGCTGCAGTGCTCTGCGTAACTATTTTGCTGTTCGAGCAGGAAGGCAGAACAGTCAGCCAGTGCCAACTCTGGGGACAGTGAGATTAGGGAACAACATGCACGTTTTGGTGGTGGCTTTGGCAAGGACAATGCTGAATGTGGAGATTCCGGAGGACATGTACAAATAGCAGCGGGGCTGGTGCTCCTCCACAGACTGATGGGAACCAGCTTTCCTGCTGATCACTGGCCTGTGCTATTCCACCACCATGCAGAGAGAGCAAGCAGGATGCTGGTGGGGTGTAAGTCAGTAAAAAAAAAAAATTGTGTTGCTTCAGCAAAAGGTTCCTGGAATTTGGAAAGTGGAGGGAGACTGAGGGGAATGGCAGCTGACCTTGCTTTCATCACCAGCAGAAGCCACAGACGGATGTCAGGCAGCTTTCTGTGCATGCTGGAGCTGTATGGGGGCTGCTGCTGCTTCTTGTGGTGGTTGAGAGGCCTGGGCATGTGGTAGGTTTTGTACAAACACAAGACACAAAGCTTTCCATTACCCAAAGAACTATGAGTCTAAGGTGGGACAGGGTCGCTGACACAGGTTTTATCAAAGAAGTAGGAAAAATGTGAGTTTATGCCTCTTGGGCTCTAAATAATTAATCGCTAGAGCTGAACAACTAGAGATCACCTTCTGCAAAGAAGGACATCTCTAGAATCTCGGCTCCCTCCCTCAGGGCAGCTTATCTGTGAAAGATATGAGAATCAAGGGAGTGGTGGAGCTCCTAAAAGGTTCAGATGGATCTGATCTGCATCACAGAGGGGAAGAGTGATAATTTGATAGCTGGAGTTTCTGCTTTTCCAGAGTGACTCTGCTTTATGGCTTCTGACGTGATGGCAACGTGGCAGGAATAGGCTGAGCACTGGCAGGCAGGGACTCTAAGAAATATTATTGCCAGGGCAGGTTATAGTCCCAGCTCAGGGTGGGGTTTTGTTGCTGTAGGTGCTGTACGACTGAACAGCAGCCGGGTTCCTGCACTGTAGAACTCTCAGGCAGAAAAGTAGGGAAAAAAGAGATACAGCAGAATGGGTGTGATTTGATCGAGGTCAGCAACAGAGTTTGGAAACAGACCCAGGCCTCCTGACTCTGAAATTTCTCATCTTTCTTCAGGTTCATCTTCCTTGGTGATCAGTCACTCAGCTGTGTCTGGGTGAGAGTATCCTGGACCAAGATGCCCACTGGCGAACTGCAGCTCTGTGCTCTTACAGACGTTAACTGCAGTATGTGTGAGGGGAATGTCCTAAAATGTCAGCTGGAAGCAAAATAGTGATGGGCTGTCTGCCAGTAAGAACCCTTTTTTCCTCCAGTCTTGTTTCTTTTGCCTTCACATTCCTTAAAGTACCCCAGAAGGTGACAGAATCTTTCTCTAAAGGAAAGATTCTGCAAGGTTTTAGGAAGAGGTCTTTGTCTTGTGTCTGGCATTGCCTGGGCTGACCATTGACAGTAGGAGAAAAGAGGTGGGTTCACTACTTGCAGTGGAAGGAGTAAGTGTTTGAGGTGGGTTGTAAAATTCCCTGAGGATTTGTGACACAGTCTTAGAGCAATTTCAGGCAGTTTGTTTACCTTCCTGCGTGGGTATCACCCTTGCTGTGGACTGTTTCCTGATAGTGTCTGTGGTGCACTGCTGATTCCCAACTTTGTTGCAGGATTCTGGAGATGACTGACGTCCTTACTCCTGAACATGTAGAAACTGAGTAGACGGCTCTTGAATTTGACTAGTTGTGGGCAGCAGCAAGGGTAACTCAATGAGTAAAGGGACCTTTAGTTTTGCTGCTTGTTTCAAAACAACTTGGGTTGTATTTTCCAACTTTTTCTTCACCATGAGAAAAGCAGAAAGCTAAAGCTGAGATCATCATCTACTCACTCGTCCCCAATACTCCTCACACTGACTGTTGTATGTGAAATCTGGTAACTCTGCAGGGGAAGAAGAGACTGTGTCAGCAAACGTCCCAAACTGGACAAGCCTTAAGACAGTTGAGATTCTGTGCAATGCACAGAGACACCAGTTCAGTTCCATTGTGATTTGCTTTGTATTTCATGTGCTTTTGTCATGGTTTCTCTTATCTCATCCCCGTATACTCTCTCTTCTCCTGTGATGATGCTCTGTTTTCATGGGGTTGCCCAAAAATTTCAACTGGACTTGCCTTTAGAAATGCAGGCTTTGGGTTTCAGAAGGTATTAATGAACAATACAGGGAGGAAGGAGATGAGCAGCCTTTGGTGGGAGTCACCCAAGTGCAGGTACTGAAGGTGGCTCTCCAGAGTGGTGTCTTCTGTGGGATCATGTGCAACAGTGACATTGTCAGTGGACAGGGTGTGTCTGGATGGCCTGGAGCATCCACTGGCAGAACTATCCTAGTAGGTCTGGAGGGAGCTTGTACATAGCAGTCATGAAGACGAGAGGGAGAGACCTATGGTGTGGTACTTAGAAGCAAGGGGAACTTTTATTACATGGGCACTACAGTTAGCAAAGGAGGTGTTTGTGCTGAAAGTGTGTGTGCGGGGAGGGGGGGAGTCAGTGAGGGGAGAGAGCTGGCGGTGATGGGAAGGAAGGGAGGGTGCCCTGACCTCTCCTTATAGCCCTGACTGTGTCCCCATCTGAAGGTCTGGCATATCCACTCTCACTACTTAATGATAGTGACATTACCCATCCGCCCAGCATCGCGGGGCTTTTGTCTTCATTCAGGCAGAAATGAAGTTCTCCTGGGCGCACTTATCAATCACTGCAAAGCTCCAGCTGTTCCGGAGCCTTTGGATCGACTTCAACAGCCGTGCTTACAAATTGTCTCTGAATAGCACCGAGCTGAGACCCCCTTTTTTGTCATTGTCTTCCGACAAATGTTTTTTTTCGGCAGCCTTTCGCAGACGTTGCCGGCTGCCTTCTGCCGCGGTGATTGAAAACAGGCCTGTTTTGCATTCTCCTGCCGGAGTCCTGGGTTCAGGGAGCTGTCCCTGAGTGCCACTCCAGCGAGTGCCGTGCCAAAGACAATTACATGCATAGTTTTGCTGATTGCATTAAAATCATTAGAATGAAAGATTCTGAAATCGTACATTAAGGGGGGAAATTAGAAAAAGCTTCAGAGACAGACAGCAGTGTCCCCAAAGTGAGGGCAATACAATTAGCTCAAATTGTGTTACATACACACAGACTAGGAGTAGCTCCTGTAACAAATGACCTTATTATTGCTGCTTGCTCTCTACTTCCATTCCTTTTTTTCTCCTTCACTCCCTTCTCATTCCCTCTTTCTTTTTCTCATCTGAAACAACTTCTTTGGCCAGGACGACCATTCTCCTTATCCTTCCCTTCACCTTGCTTTCGTCCCCTTCTGTTGTCTTGAGGAGTGCCTGGAAAAGGTTGGTCATGGGATCCCTGGAGTGTAGCACTTTGCTTTCAGAGCTGCTTTGCAGGCCTTTTAGAGGAAGTGAGTAACTGCAATCCCAGAAGTTAATTTTCAGCTGAGCAAGAAACTTTGCTCTCCTGGGGAACAAGGAAGTACACAACTCCAAAAACTTTGTACATACACCAGCCATCAAGAAGATCAAAGCATTCAACTGTCTATCTATATTCCATATCCAGTGCCAGGAAAGAGACTAGTAAGTATGCCTGAGGTGGGAAATAAGGTTCCTGCATACCATGAGCACCAGCACAGCAGGAGGTGCAGAAAGGTTAGTTCTTGAGGGGAGAATGAATCTTTACCAGTGTGAATTCTGAGTTGTTGAAAAAAAAAAATCACATAATGCCAGGACTTATGGGCCAGCCCCTTTGTCATCCCGTAACCATGCTAACAGAGAGCAGTTAGCCACCTATGAGTGCCTTACAGTTCACAGCCATAGTATTTAAAGACAGCTGAAGGCAAGAGGAGGATTGGACTCTCAGGGGTTTGGTTGAATGGTAATCAGTTTCTGAGGAGCAGGAGAAGGAAGATGCTTACTGAAAATATTGCAAAAATAGGGAACTGGGAAAAAGAGGATTTCCTGGGAAACAGCGAAACTCAGGTTGTACCTTAGGGAAAACTCCAAGGTCTTGGATTCAGGGAGACACCGTGTAAAAGTTAATGAAACCGAAGAAACCGTCTTGGGGAAGAAGAACGTGAACCTTATCTGCTTGCTGGAGACTGGACATGCCACAAAGGACATTTTTCATCCTGTCTAGCCAATACTAAGAAGCAGATGAAAGATTATGGTCCTCCTTTGTGTGAAGATGTACTCCAAAGTGTGTCGTATGAATTGACCAATGTCAATCAGGGAACATGTGTCTGTCGGGGACTGAAAAGCATCTTCCTCAGCTGGTAGTCAATATCTTAGCTGGAAAATCAGTTATGTATCACTCCACACTGTGTCACTGTACAACTTCTCTGCTGGGACTTGGGGTAGTTACGGTATGGGCTGGGACAGCTCTTTTGTTTCCAGTGTAACAGCTTGCAGCAACCTGTGTTAGCTATGCCTGTGCATCAGCTTGCCCTGCTTTGCTCCTGATGCTTCCAGTCACATGTGATCTCTGTGTTCTGCTATAAATATTATTTATTGTAGATCTCGTGTTTGTGTCCACTTGCTGCTTTCCAAAAGCCTGGACACACCATGCAGGCTCTGTTGAAAGGCACATGAAAGCACCTCATGCAATGGCATACATATAGTGAAGCGGCATCACCGGTCCAGGCTCTTCCTTGGGCTCTTTGCTGTTTTCCCTGCTCATTGGCATTCTGGGCTGTACTCAGCTGGCATGTATTCCACATGTATTTCCATGCCAGACTTCTGTCAGCTGACTGTGGGTCTTCAGAAGAGCTGATGTCAATAGGCATGTCTGTGCTAAGGAGTCTGAAGACACCTATGCAGTGTCCTTGGTATTTAGTGTTAGTGGTGTGGGATTTCCTGCCATTCCTGTGTGTGCCTGACTTCAGGCTCTAGTTCTTCTCTCTGAGATGTAGGGTATCATCTTCCCTCTCTGTTTGCACTCTAGCCCATGATATTGTTCCTGCTGGGGCAGACTTAGGGGTAAACTCTAAGAGAGATGCAAGCAGCTCTTACGCTTCCTTGATGTACTTAGCTGCTTGCAGCAGCCTGTGTCTCAGGATTACCTGAACCCAAAGTGGTGTTTTTGTGTTAGTAGTGTATTAATAATAATTCAAAGCCCTGTACATTGAGAAAGCACTGTACAAACTTCTCTTAAGAGATTTTTAGTTTCAGATTAGATGAGATAAAGAGGGAAATAGGATGTCTACTCATGTAAAGGATTATGGGGAGATGGAAGCAGAGCAGGTTGGTGAGATAACAGTGCAGGGTAAGTATGAAAAACAGTAAGAAGGGGCAAATGAAGTTAAGAGTGAGAAGGAGGTAAGTCAGCAGAGGATGTATCAGCAGGGTGAAGTCGGTGGAAGATTAAGTTGCATTCCTAATGTGAAACAAAAGTGTGGACTCTGCAAGACAAGTAGAGGAATCCAGGAGGTGAGAGGATGGTGGGAATGAAAATGGAACTGGATTTGGTATGGCAGGGCAGCACAGACTGGAGACATGTGACAGGTGGAGAAACTGGGCAGGAAATGAAATCAAGCTAAGACCTGTTCAAACAGAGGAAATGAAGTACTGGGTTTAATGGCTTTAAGAAAGAGGTGGATGTATATTTTACATAAGGGGAATTTGGAAAGAGAAACAAAGACAGAGACTTGGGCAGTATGAGTAAAGTGATGGGAGACAGATGAAGGTGCAGAGGGTTTGCTCAGAAGGCCAAAAGAGATCTAGAAACACTGAATAGAGGAATTGAGTGACCTGTGGAACCCAAGGATGACCTTAGAAACATCTGCAGAGAAGTGGGAAGCTAGGAAAGTGCAAATCTTCAAGGATATATCAGCAGCCAAGACTCTTCCAAGTAGAAGATGACCTGACCAGAGGCAGCTGTCCCTTATGAAGGGATTTTGACTGCTTTTGTTTCACCTTAACTGACAGGAGGAACAACCAAGAGTCAGTGGAATTTGTCTCAGTTGCCACTACTCTCTTTGAAGCACCTTCCTCCTTACCTTCTCCTGTGACCAGTTATCTACTTTCTTCTACCAGATGTTAGGCTGTAAGGCATCTTGGGAAATTTTGATATTGTAAATGTCAACAGGCCTCTTTGCCTGTTGGAGGTAAAGACTAACCTTAGCTCTTTCAGAGAGCAGTGGGAGGCATTTATTCACACCAGCCTCTCCCTGCAGGCTTGGAGAGTCACGTGCAGTCATCTTGTAGATGCTATGCTTCAAAATGGGTAGACTGTGGGATTCAACCACCAAGGTGAAGCAGCAGGAAGATCACATTGGATGGATGTAAGGTCTTATTTGAAACTCAGATATTATCTTCCAGGCCACACTAATATTCAGCAAATGATACATAGCAGAATTCAGAGCAGTGCCATCAGAAGCTGCTGTTTTAATCTTCTGGACTGTCTGGCCTATGTCTTCTCTGTACCCTTATCACAATGTGGTCTCCAAGTTCACAGATCTTATCTTGCTCTCATCCAGTATTTTTTCTGAGACCATACATGCTGTTCTGTAAGATGCTTTCTTTCCACCTACATGTGAGAACATCTGAACAGATCAGTCTCCCGGGGTAAAGTGAGACTGTCTGAACACCTGTCTACTTTGCAAGAGATCCCACTGCTGCTTTTGATATGGCTTATGAAGATGGCTGATTTCTTGTTTGCTTAGAAGTGAGGGGAAGGTGTGGAAGGGCACAGACTAGAGTGTGTTGGGGCCAACAAGAGCCTGGCTCGATCAACTTCAGCAGGCTTTGGATCAGGCCTTTAATGACTGCTTGCATGTGGGCTGGTATGAGTAGGCTGAGAAGGGATGTGGTCTATGGCAGGATCACTGCAGAGAAAAGATGGTGCTTTACTGGGGGTGGAAAATGGAATTGTCACCGTGGAATGAATGAATTGTACAGTTTCTCTTTTGTAACCCAGGGAATAATTAAGATAGATGGGTAGATGAATTAGCTGTCCTGCAAGGTCAAAAGTGGATTGCCTTATTACTCTATTATTTCACTGTTGTGGAACTATCACCACTAGCGCCTTTTTCATGATATTTTGTACATCGCACCAAAAAAAAAAAAAAAAAAAAAGGAAAAAAGAAAAAAGGGGGGGAGATACAAATTGATCGTTTGCTGGTGAAATCAGTCTTCGTCATCGCCAGCAGTGCTTGGATTAATGGGATTGAAGGCTGCTGGAGGTTCAGCCAGAGAGACGGGCGGAAAAACAAGAGAAATTGGTTTGCACCCCTGGGAATGGAATTGATGTGACTTGCACGGAGCTGCTGCAGTGGTGGTGGCTGCTATGCTGTGATGCTTTTTCTTTTTTTTCTTTTTCTTTTTTTTTTTTTTTTTGAAAAGGTAGATAGGAGAACAAAATCAATCCCTAACTGGAATACTGGGTCATTACAAACATGGATGATAATCTTCTAGGGTGTTTGTGAGGTCCAGAAAAGTACATTTGCTCTGAGACTTTAGGAAACAATAGAGCACAGTCTTTGTGAAACAGCTGCTTTCTGGTGGTCTCCTGCTATTCCTGTGGGACTTTAAAGTTGAGGTTTGGGACAAGCACTGAAAGCTGGGCATTACTCCTATTACTGGCAAATATTCTCCAATCTACATAGCTGACCACGGAGATCTACCAAATGGGTAAAGACCGTCATGTGGATGCAATGGAAGAAAAGGAGACCAATGATAGACATGGTTGTAGAATGAGAGAAGCAGAGGCACATAAGAAATTTTTTACAATGAGAGCGGTAAAATACTGAAACAGGTTTCCCAGAGAGGTGGTAGATGCCCCAGTCCTGGAAATGTTCAAAGCCAGGCCGGACGGAGCTGTGAGTGACTTGACCTAGTTAAAGATGTGCCTGCTCATTGCAGGGGGGTTAGATTAGATGACTTTTTAAGGTCCCTTCCAATCTAACCTATTCTATGATTCTATATCAACTCAGGTCATTGAGCCTGAGAGTCAAAGAAAGAAATATGGGGGAGACAAAACCGTGTAGTTAGTCTTCCCATCTGCAGTGCCAAGAAGTGGCTCAGAAATGCTTGCTTGCTTCTGAGTTTCTTGCTTGCATTCATTCTACTAAATAAGGGTTTGGAGAGGCCTAAACTTTTGAAGGGAAGACAGCTCGTTTTGCTCAAGAGAAGTCCCACTTATGCTTGGCATTGTGGTTATAGCTGATCATATCTTACCCAAGCGTTGTGAGTGGCAGCAGAGGGAATCCATGTCCATGTGCAATCAGTGTCAAGGGTCTCCCCTGTCCAAATACATTCGATTCTGTGTTCATCCAGTATTAGCATGTGATGGCACAGGGTAGATGCAGCACAAAGCTCCGAAGTGCTGAAGTTAACGCTATGCTTGACTGCTCTTCAGCAGCAGGATGCATAGCATTTATCTGAACAGCTTAAAAGTGGAACTATTAAGAATGGCTTTCCAAATGCGGAGCTGTATCTGAGGAAGATGAAGTCAACACAGGAGTTCTTTGTGTGAACTAGAGATCTGGCAGATTGCTTTCTCAGCCAGAAATATTTGCCTTTTATCCTCCTCCCCTTTGGTCAACACTGATGCCAGCTATGAAGAAAATCAGCTGTGAGATTGAAAGAGTGAAACCCAGATTATTTCTGAAACCTTTTGCGTGTGGTTGAAGACTCAAGATACCACACTGCAGAGCTGTGTCCTGTCCATGGGGAGTCAAACCAAAACTGGAGGTGGTTTTCCAACTCATGTCTAGCTCTGGGAGCATTTCTCATAAATGAGACTATCCACAATGCAACAGTATGCAGGGCAAATTTCCTCTTCACTTTACCTCCATTCCTTTTACTGGGCTACACTCTTGATTATGAAAGATGATGGTGTCAAGTTGGCTATGACCTCTAGGCCATTTATATAAGTCTTCTGCACTTGGAGATCCATCCCCCCCTTGATAGTTGAATTACCCTTTTCCAGTCTTATAAAGCCACAACAGCATAAAAGTAGGATGAAGACTACTAAGATACAATGTAGCTGTGAGCTGTCCGTGCTCGTATCAGACAAATTATTTCTGAAGCCTAAAGAAGGTAATTTTGATCTGCAACAGCTAGTGGGTGAGGTTTGGGCAGAGCTTTGGTGGAAATTCTGACCTCCCCACACAAGATGTCTGTGGGACAGCATGAGCTCTCATTCCTCTATGCCAGAGCATCAGTGAGAAGGGGGCAAAAACTCAACAAAGGAAGCATTTAAAACAAAATTCAGAAAGTGGATGTGCATCCTTAAATTCTCTCAGCAACTTCTACTCTGCTTTCTTCCATGCTCAATGCACAGATAGAAAAGACTGGGGGGAAACTCCTTTTCCAGCACTGTGAACAGCACAGAAGCAAGACCTTGATGCAAAACATTACGGTGTTTGCATCAGGCAACTGGCTCTGAAGATAGTCAGGGTGAGCTGAGTCTATTTACTAGCAGGAAGAACAGATGCTGCACATGCCCACGGATGTTTTCTGCTCTCAGATCTGCACCATGGATCTTACCTTCTGCTTTCGTGATGAGAGGTCCTTGCATGTGTGAGAGGGCAGGTTGGTCTCAGAGCCATACTCCGTGCAGGCCTGAGGGAAGCATGGACTGAGCTGTGAGTTGCTATGCTGGGTAGGGAAATATTTTAATCCTTGTGTTCTTTAGATGAACCTCTTATTGTTGCCAATCTGATTTGCATATTGAATTTTCCAGAGCATCTCTTACTCTTGGTTTTGACCCAGACTACCTTTTCTTTCCCTGCAATGCACGAGGTCAAGACAAACCACCAAAGGACTTATGAGCTACACCTGTGTCTTGTAGTTAAAACTGCAGCTTATAGCTAATTAAAAGCGAAACCAGTGAGGAAGGTCTGCCGCACAATGTGAGGCTGGACCCTGACTCGAGGAGTTCCTTGTTATCGCAAATAAGGAGGCTTGTAAATGTGGTGGATGGCTACCTGGACATAGGCTGTGTTATGCACTATGATCCATGGTGTTATGGATTGACATCTGCCAGGTATGAGCAGCCAGCAGGAAAACCTCTGCTCCAGCACAGGGCCGGTCCATGGGACTGTGATATGACCAGGGCAAACTACCACCATGAGCTTCTACTTACTGGCAAAGTGATAGAATGTCTTCTTGGGGAGCACCCTTTACTCCAGCTATTTGCAAAGTGGGTCGGTCACTTCTGGAGAATTCCCCAGTATTGATGTCCCTGTCTATGCTTTGTTTTGGTTGATGAAAGAAGACAGCTGGCTTGTCTCCCAAATGAGGATATGGCATGCATTGACATCACATGGATCTCTTGTGTTTCAGTTGCAATTGTGAACACCAGAGGAAGGATTTTGAGACATCTGTGTGAGTGCTTCACACAGTTTCACATGTGTAGCAAAATAAAGGAGTGATTCCAATTGCTGGTTTTGTAGCTCTTGTGAATGATGCTGCCTTTTGCCTCTCACCACTGACTCTGTAACTGTCATCATTCCAGGTGAATTGTGTTTTGGCTGAAAGCTATGGTTTTGACCCAAAATAGTGATGCAGGAAAACTTTAAATGTTTTCTTCTAAAATTTAGAAGCAAAATAAGCTTTCATTTTTCCTGTTACTTTGGTTATTTTGAGCTTTACTTTAAGTGCAACTTTGTAGAATTAAGGAAAATATAATACCAAATTACAAGGACTAGCTTGGAGTAAAAGTGTACATTTTGGTTGCTCTGAAAGACTGTATTTTTTCATTTTTTCAAGACAAAACTTAGACTGATTCTTCTTTCTTCTTTTTCCAGCATACTAGTTTTTCGGTAGGTGTGTGGTTTTACAGCTGAAACTTACAGGCAGAGACAACAGGTAGCATCAGGGAATAGATCTGAATGAATCTAATGAGGTGTTTCTTTACCTTCCTGTCCTCATAGCTAACAGAAGTTCAGTGTTTGGAATCTGTAGCTTGGAAAACCATACCTATGAGGAATAAAGTTTTTATTTGAAGCCGAGACTTTGTTTTGGCTGAATATAATCAGGTATGCTTTACCTCTGTTGAAAATCAGTGCATTTACACCATGGTTGTTTTTTTTTTTTTCTTCTTCTTTAAAACAAGCCTTAAGTTTTCATCCTTTCATGTGCCCTTCCTTTTACAGTGTTCACACATCTTGCTGCTTCTCTGAATTCGATTAATCAGTGATGGTAGCTGTTGTTGCTGTTGTTATTATTATGGTCCTGCTAAATCAGTGGGTATTAATTAAGTTAAAGCAGTGTGAGCGGAATAAAGTGAACAGAAAAGGTACTGAAAATACAGTTCTGAACTTACAGCTGCACCTTTGAAAGCTGAAGTAGGCACTTTATCTACTAGGTTACAATCTCTGGTTATCATCTATGGAAAATTAAAGGTATTAGTTTTGCCACCGGAGGGCTCCCATATTTTTCCATTAATGCAACAGAAACGTATTGAAAATTACTAATAGTCAGGTGATAAAAACCATGAAGTTCAGACAAAGTATGTTCCATACTTTGCAGCAAGATCTGTATGCACAGGACCTTTGAGAGGAATGAGAGTTGCTGCTGTATTGCTGGTTTGACAAAATGACAGGGCAGATCATGTGATGAACAGACTTATTTGGTGGTGAGAGCAACCAAGCAGTATTAAAAATGTGGAGTTTTGTCACTGGATGGAAAGTTCCAGATCTTTAACTGGGGGTCAGGGGAGGTAGCTCAACAGGGTTTTGTGAGGATAACGTGAAGATACCAACTTGCATGAAGTGAGCGTGTGGCCCAGAAGGGGCAATTGGTCCTGCGCAGAAGCACAGTTTAATCTGCATAAGCCCTGTTTGTAATGAAGCTTATAGGTTGTGTTTGGATGAACATGTGTGTATTTCACCCTTTGAAAAGAGACAGCGGATTTAATGACTCTTAGTGTACGTCATTTCTCTTTATCCCACTGGCAGCTCACTATAGACATTGCTCATGCTTCTTCAGTGGAAGAACCTGGGTGTACTCTGTGCATGTTCCAAAATAAGTATTTTGCTGACTTAGTTACACAGTCCTGCTACATACAATAAATAAATAGAGTCAATGTAAGAGGAACATGCAGGGGCAGCATCAGTGAATACCAATGGATGCCATTAAATTCTACCAGCAAAGATTTTTGGCCCTATGAGAGCAGGAGAAACAGATTTTGCAAATTCAGATGGGAGAAGGAACTAATTTCTTAACGTATTAGGGAAGTGTAAGAGTTCATCTGTGATGGACCACATCTGTGTTACGCTGGAAGTGGAGCATCAGAAAACAAGTACATAGGTCAAGTTGGGATCTGCTGAGCAGTATGCAAAGTGTGTTGTGCTATATCAATGCATCGTTGTAATATAAGGAATGATTTTACCAGGATGAGGAGCACTGAGGTGCCCAGGCCCCTTCTAAAAGATGTAGCTCTGCCAATGCAGTTCGGGAGCTGTAAGAAGGCGGCAATGCAGGGACGTTCTCCAAGCCAGTGTCAGAGACAAACACCAGGCTGACCAGACAAATTCCTGCTAACCGGTGGTGCCCCTGCTCCTTGACCACAAGTCCCCAAGACACTAACCCTGTGCTGCTCCACAAATCTCAGGATCCCAAAATTCTTGCAATTGCATTCCAGAGGACAGCAACATAGATGAGCTTAGATTGATTCTGAAATCTGGACTCAGAAATGCCAAAGCAGAGAAGTCATTTGCTTAAAACATGTTTTTTTCTTTCTGAAGAAAAGGTAGATACAGAGTGACCTGATAAACATTCATATTTGGTTGCATTTTCTTAGGGAAAAAAAAGTTTTGAAAAAATCTAAATATTGTACTTTCTCTTGTTTTTAATAAAATGCCTGTATTCCTTAATGAAAATTACTGCTTCATAGAGAATGATAATTTTAATGCTTAACATTAAAAATAAAAAACCCCAAACAAACAAAAAACCCAAACTGAAACAAAAAAAAAAAAAAAACCACACAAAACCTCAAGAAGAAAAAATATTTAATTTTTAATGAAGAGAAATGTTTCCACTTATGCAAATATAGACATATTGTAGCCTTTTGGTTAGGCCATTTCGGAAATATATTAGGACACTGAGGGGAAGCACAGTAAATTATCCTTCTCCCCCATTTCTTCTCAATTTTTTTGCAGGTAGTATTGAAGCAAATGTCACTATGCGTGTATCAGTTCCTGATGGTCTTAATGTTGTCTTGCTGCTGGTCTAATATATGGACAGCTTCACTGTGATTTAGCTTCTGTAATTTGAATATGCTTATCAGAAAAATCAAGTCTGCAATTAGCACCATGAGATCATCAGATCCATCTCCCTATCCTAGGGCAAGACCCCTTCTATCTTGGATGGATATTTTCTAACTTTATAACTAATTTTCTATTCTTAAAAGTTCTCAGTGATGGAGATATCACAGCTTCACTACAGCAATCTGCTCCAATGCTTCACTAGCACTAGCTCACAGCACTAGAAATTGTCCTCACACCTAATCTGGACCTTGCTGCAGTTTAAGCATTGTTCTCTTCTCCATATTGACGGGGAGAAGGGCTTATTGTCTTCTGTCTAGTTTTTAACTACTAGAAAGATGTTCCTCCTAAACCTTCTCATCTCTAGACTGAACACCTCCAGTTCTTTCCACCTTTTCAGGTCATGCTTTCCAGATCTTGGACCAGTCTTATTCTGCTTCACAAATAGCTTGTTTGCCAAAATCTTTCTTGAATGCTGGAGTCCAGACCTAGATTAATATTCCAGCTGAAACCTCATCAGTGCAGGGAGAGGTCTAACATATGTGATCATCTGTGCTCCTCTTTAAATAGTTCATGAGCTGTTGGTTCCCCTCCCCAGACAGCCTTGCACGGGTAACTCCTGTTGAACTTGAGCTTTTTCTGCAGAATTTCTGCCTCGCTATTCCTGATCCCATATTTGTGTCATCAATTATTCTGCCCAAGTGAGGCAACTTGTTTGTGTCTGCATTCATTTACATCTGAGGAAGTGTTAAATAACTCCTTTGCACAGGAATTGAAGAAGACCCTTTAGCAGTTGGAATTTAAATAGGAAGGAACTGTCCGTTGCAGGAACTTGGTAATGCCACACTGGTAAATGTGGCTGGTCTTTCCAACACGTGGCAAGTGTTATGACTGCAAAAATCAAAGATTTGAGCTTACAGCTCTCCTAACCAGCACTCGCTAGAACTGCCCAGGTTCAGTCTGTTGTGCATGGAGTCCGTGCTTGAATATGGCCACTGTCAACACTGGATTGTTTTTGCAGGTCTCCTATCCAAAAATCAACTGAATATGAGCCTCTTCAGCTAGTAAAACCATGGAAGGTTACAGAACAAGGTGGTTTGTCTGTAGGCCAGGTAGCATGATTAACAGCGGGCATTTAATTGATTCTGATGTCTTCAGTGATCAGCTTCAGTATGGATTATTGCCTTCCAGCCCAGATTTACTGTTGACGGTGTACCATGTCATACCACTAAACTGTCTTGAAGGTGATTTCTGGCCAGCATGATATCATGCAACTGCATTGCGATGACATTTTGTGACAAACAAAAAAACATAAAAGATCAATGGCATGCTTTACCTCACCAGCTACAGGGCTGCAGTGTTTCCTGAAGGGTGGCCCCTTTCAAGAGGGCAGCCCTGAAACTGCTGCACGTACCTGTGCCCCAGTTGTGGGGAAATGAATCAGATAACTTTAACTTCCTCCTAGTAAAGAAGGGCAATGTTGTGAAATAGCCACAGCCTTTCATATAAAAAAATTCCTTATGCTTTGCTTAGCTTTTTCCTTTTTTTTTTTTCTTTATTTTTGGTGTTTGTTTTCATTAAATGAGAAAAAAAAATTGAATTTCAAAGAAACTATTTTCTTCCTTTCTCTCTCATTCCTTTCCTCTTCCATAAAAATGCAACTTTGGGGCAATCCAAGCCTTTGCATGTAACCAGAAAAGGACATCTTCTCTTTTAGCCATGTTCAGCCCTTTTTCTAATGTTGGACCCATTTTACACAAAGGAAATAGTTTTGACTCATAGCCAGGAGGTAATGCTTGGAGGACATTGAACCTGGATCCTTCAGCATTTTCAGAGCTACCTGTATTTTCCAGCTGAAGCGATCTGTCAAATTGATTGGAAGGTTTCTGGAATTTTCTCTGTATTCTTAAATATCACCTAGTAGGGATGTAGGAGGAAATATCAGGAGAGAAATCAAGGTACTTCACAGCCCCTTGGCTCTTTAGTTCACTCTGCAGAGTAACCTATTGCTGTGGTTCATTGCCTACCAGCAATTTTTACCCAGGGCTTGCTCTTGTGGGGTGTGTCTGTGTGGGGAAGGGGAATGTGAAGGTCCTGTGCTGAATATATTCACTTCTGCTTCTTGGCTTCCCAGCTTGCCATGGCCAGTTTGTTACTGGGGAAGCATATTTGGATGGGGCTTACAGCCTTTGATCGGCAGTGACTGACAGATGAAGTGGCAGGTTGACTTCAATGCAAATCCAATTTCTCCTGCTTTATTAGTGCTTCTTGAGTACTATTTTGCAATGGTGAAGCCGGTGTGATTTACTGAGTGAATTTACACTTCAGTGATGTGGCGAGAGCTATGGTAATGAGTGAAAGCCAGCTTAGATGAACAGCAGCGCTGCTGCCGCTCACCACCCTGACGCCCTCGCATGGGGCTGAAATTGCTGTGAGGGCTACACGCTGCTTATGTGGTATGTGTGACAGGGCTCTGGGCTCCAGGCTCTTCTCTCAGTGACTGTCACCTCTTGGTGGGCATCTGTAATGGTAATGTACAACTGGTAGTTTTATGTGCCCTGTTTGACTACCTTGGGCAGAGTCTTGGGACTCCCATCTTTCCACTGTGCAGCATTGCTGAGCTGGGATCATCCCTTATTGCCAGAGGAACAGAAACAGCAAAGTGAGCTTTTCCTTCCTGCTTTCACTTTTCCCCACTACTATGGTCTGACAGCCAAGCTGACCTGCTTGGGTTTTTTGACTGCATTTTCCAGTGTTTATAAAAAATCAAAATGTAGGTTGAGTAAAATTTCTGGTTTCTGAAGACTTTTCTTTAAATATGTGTGGTTGTGATTTTTTTTTTTTTTTTTTAATACTAAGGGATTTGCTAAAACTTGGTTTGTTTTAACCAATGCATTTTCAAAACATGAATTTATTGGTTCATGTGTTTATTAGCCAAAAATGGCCTTTACAGTCTGGAACTGATCTCTGGAATGTGTTTTTACAAAATGTGTTTTTAAATTAGTTCTTTTTCTGCTGAGGAAAAATTCCCCAAGCCCTTTGCTTACTGCACATTTTACTTTTGTGTGATTTTAAAAAAAAAAATGTAATGACATGACAGGTGTTCTGTTTTTTGTCACATGTAATGCTGAAATATAAGAAGCCAACCCCTGCCTTATAGTACAGCTGCTTGGTGTGGCTTACGTGAAGGCAGCAGAAGGCCCCAGCTGTGGGTCTTAGGGCTATAGACTGTCTGCAGTGTTGGCTGAACCTCTGAGCTCAGTGCTGTTCACAACAGCAGTTCATAACAATAATAGGCTGTGCAATGAGTATTTCCCCTTAGCCCTCCAGGAACATTGTGAAGCAGGTGACTGGGAGGATTGGACTGTTGGGAATACTTTTTATGAAGCTTTTTTCTTGAAGCACAGTATAGTTTCATTCAAATCAAAATGTCTGGTGGGAGCACAGGAAAGTCTCCAATGACATTATGAAAGTTTCCTGAGTTGAAGTTAAGCTGTCTGATCTAAACTAACAAGAGAGAAAGTGACCTAGTCTGGTATATAAATTTGTGCTCTGGGCTTGCAGAAGGCAGAGTCAAACTCCAGTCCTAGCACACTGAGTGATTCAGAAGATGAACAAGGCCATACACCTCTTCCATCCCAAGCAGTCAGTTTGACTGCTGTGGAGGTACAGATCACTTCTGTTAGACCTGTTCCTTTCTTCTGCTTTCTTCTTGCAGGTCTATGGGCATGACTTTCCAGCAGTGCTGGAGCCCATTCTCTTGAGGGAATGAATCTCTCAAGCAGCTCTTAAGACACAGCCTGACTGAGTCTCATCTCACTGTTTTACTGCAGTACTGCCTTTCTTCTTGTTTTGCCTTTTCCCTTAATCCATGTGATGTCAAATACCTCTTTAAAAATCCAGACATGCCACTTTAGCCTGCCTTCAAATCTGGTCCTGTTAAAGTCATAGATGTTTGCTGTGTCTCCTGCACGATGCTGCAAAACTCCCTTTTTTAAAAAAAGCAGGGTTTCCTTGAGGGATTTTTGCATAATAAGTGGGTTGTCAGCAGCCACCACACACATGTAAAGAAAACTTGCATATGAATGTAGCTTTTTGCCTCAGATGCAGGTTTCTTGCGAGGCTTAGGCTTCCATCTGAGGAACAGTTATATGCTTTGTTTGGCTTGAACATACTCAGTCTGCTCATGCAGGCAGTTGGCTGATTTGTGAGCTGATGTTTTTTTTGTCACCACCATATTTAGGAAGCACAATATAGATGTTAATATTTTCAGGGAAGTCTGGAATTGTGACCCTGGCCTTGACTAACCTAACCACCTAGCATTGTGGTGCTAACCCTAGGGGTACCAGCAAAGACAAATCTCCATGAACCTTTAGGTCTCCAGCCCTTAAGTCTCCTTTTCAGATGTTAATTTTGTCCTGCTGGCGATTTACTTCCTCCTCAGTCTTCACAGTGTCCCATTTCTCTCATTTGAATTTACCCTCTTCTTCTTCATGCCAGGTTAGATTTGGCTTATGTTTAGACAATTTCCTTTGAGAGTGGGCCATCCTCTCTTTTCTTCAGTATAGGTTCTTGTTTTCATGTCCAATTGCATCAACATCAAGGTCTTTCCATGTATTTTTCTCACAGATACTGGACCACATTCTTATGGGTTATGGTAAAGCGAGACATCGCTTGAGAACTCCCTATCCAAGCAAACTCCACAGCTACAGTGGCAAGTAGAGCCCAGCTCTCCTGTCATCTGGATCAGCACCTTGATTGTTATGAGCTTCTCAGTATCTTTTCTTTTGGAAACTTTTTTGGTTTTTTTTTTGTTCCCTTATCTTCCTTAAGATATGATTAACCTGTCCCCATCTCCCCAGGCCCTTTGTTTTTTATTCCAGGAGACTTGTACTGCATTTTCCTGTTCTTTATTTCTTTATTACCTCTTGCTGCAAAGTCCTTGCTTCACCTAATTGCATTATGGCTTGGATCCATCTGTATTCTTTCTCTGGGAACATTCCAGCATACTGCTCTCCTGCCTTTCTCGGTCTGAGGCTTCACTCTTTTGTAACTTTTCATGAGCTTTGTGCAGCAGACATGAATGAGGTCTCAGCCTTTCCCCATCCCCACCTGTCCCAAGGCTGCATTTTGCACTACTCACCGGGCCAGTGTGTCTACTGCATGTGGTTGGTACATTCTTTTGGTTCTAGTGTCTTTGGCAAAGTTATTTGGACCTTTAATGGGGTGACTTAGCCTAGGACTTTTGTCTACCTGGCTTCTTTCCTGTTGCTGTTTTATCATCTTTACCCCACAAGTCTGCATGGGACGGGGGCAGGACATTGTCTGGGGAGGTGACTGAGTGGTGTTTGCCCTCTGAGGTTGTGCTGGTGAAGGCCACTTGGCCACCTCTCTCCACAAACACGTGTGCCAGGCAGTGCTGGTGGGTCCTCTTGTTTGGTTTCATTTGTTTGCCTTTTGTAGTTTTTTTTGTCAAAAGCCAGCAGTAGCAGTAGCAGCAGCAGCTGTACGGCAATGGCACAGCCGCTCTATTCCTAGCCAAGAACCCTGTGAAATTAATCCACATCTCGCTGAAATCCTACCCCGCTTTCGGGTCACTGCCTCGTTCCGGCACTGCGGAAGGCAGGGATCCCGCGATGATTTATTACCAGCCCCAACGCACATATTATTATGAAATGAGTTTATTACACTCTAAATCTCCTGTTAATGTGCTACTGTTTTAATCCCTTTATCCAATTTTCAGTCTCTCAGGCTTGGCTGCTGTTCACTTGCACAAAACTCTCCATTCTGAAGGTTTTATTGTACGATATCCATGTCCATTTATCCTGCTTTAAGGCTGCAGTGCTGAGACTCTGGTGAGGAGGGGCAGCATGAGAAAGGGATGGGAGAGGCAGGAGGGGATGGGCCATGGGGGGAAAGGAAGAGAACAAGTGTGGCTTGACCTGTAAGGGTATAAAAAGGAGTTGAAGTGGGTAGAGGAAGACAGTGAGTGGAAAGAGGAGCAGAGCTGTTTTTAAGGAGTGCAGCAAGGATAGCTACTGAGTCAAGGAATGAGGGAACAAAGTGAAGGCATTTCAGTAAATCATATAAGTGAGTAAGAGAGGAAGGGGCCTTAGCCTCTGCTTTTAGAACACCATGAATCAAACAGCTCAAGAAGTTAAAAAAGAGAGGGCAAAAAGAGAGCAAAGAGAGAAAATGAAGAGAAAGCACAAAAGGAATTGTGTGTCGAGGGGTTGAATAGGAGAAGCATGAGGCTGAGTGGGAGGGTGTGAGGGAGGAGACCTGGGGGGAAAGGGCTGTTTGAGAGCATGGGAAGAGCATGCTCTGGGATGCACAACAAAATGGTCTGGGCAACAAGGCAGCCATCTCCCCCACCAGTGGTCAGAAACTGGCCCCAGCATGGACAGAAGGAAATGCTTCACAGGAATTTCCATGAGTGAGATCATTGTTGCCATGGAAAGGTGCCCCACAGGTTCAAGGATCAACATCTCTCCCATATGCTTATATACTCACCTTCCTACTCTCCAGTCTGGGCCCTCCAGGCTGCTGACTATCCCAACCAGCAATTTGGAGGAGGTTTACTTGAAGGACTGAGGTTTCAGATCACTGGCTGGAGGGAGTTTGCTCTGGAGTGTCATGGCAGCTGATGAGGTTTGAGTACTTACATTCAGCCCTCAGATCAGAGAGGGACATGGCTGCAGCAGAAATGAGATAATGGGTCCCAGAACAGATCCCTAGAGACAGTCCTCCACCCCACTGTGGCAAGTGTTACAGGTGTTACTTTCTAGATCGGATCCATAGCCAGAGTGAATGAGCCACAGTGAAAACTGGTAAACAGACCTATGCTTATCGAGCCATGCTATTGGCTCTGGCTACATGAGCACCAGAATAAAGAAGCTGCCCAAGTCATAAATCAGCCTTGCTGGTGGGAAACTGCAGTGGTGGCATTGTGCGGTTGCCTGACGAAACACAGTGGGACAGTTGAGTTCTGTGCCCAGCTCTGTCATTGCTTTGCTGTAGCGCCAGGGTACTTTCAGCATCTCCAGCTATGACATGAACAGAGGGACCCTAATGCATCTGATCCATTTATAAGTAGAAATAAATAGGTTGGTCCATGTGGACTGGTACTTTGTGGCCACCAACTGTTGCTCACAGGAACCTGTGGGGAGACTGCTATTGTGCGAGGTTTTTTGGTTTTTTTTGTTTTGTTTTTTTTTTTTTTGTACCTAACTCCCTAGTTGCATTAAAAATCACAGCCACAGAGCATGGTGGTAAGTTTTCTGCACCCAAATGTTCCTCTGCTTCTTTATGTCCTTTTGTTGTACAGATCTATAATATACTACGTACTGTCCAGTAGATATTCGTGCAAAAATCTGTGTTACATTTCCCACAGAGGAATACATAGCAGAGTGCAAGGTCATTAAACTTGTTTCTGATGAAGTGCAAATAGTTATGGCTTTTCCTTCCCCCACTTCATCGCACTTATGAAACAAAATAAGAATAAAATATATGCACAAAATGTGAAAATCAAAATATAGGAAAAGGAAATGCAGCTAAACTCTCCAAAACTTCTTTGGGAGGAGTGGAAAAATCCCCAAACTTTAAGACAGAATAGAGAGGCAAAGAGATTTACTTAAAATAGCACAAGCTCTTGTGATGGAACTGCTGAGTAGCTAATGTCCTTGGCTTTTTTAGCTAGCCCGTTATTTAAAATAGCTCCTGCCCATAGTGTTTGCTTTATGGTGTTCTTCTCCTTCCTTCCACCTATTCTCTTTCATTTTCTCCAGAGAGATACTTTATCAGATCTAGCCACTGAGAGGAGGAGAGACAGAGATTAAATGAGATGGTTAGGAAGCTAATGTTTTTGGTCTATGGGAGGGATTCAGAAGCTGAAGAGGCTTTTTGTATTTCAGCCCATGCTGGAGAGCTAGACTTGCCACACCTCTGCTGTGCACACAGGGTTAGTTGAGGCAAGTGCGAAATTCACAGCAGAAGGTCTCAAAGGGTCTGGATTCTGGTCATAGCTCTGCTTCCCATCTTACCATCTTGGGCAAGTCAAAGACCTGCTTTGTGCCTCAGTTTCCCTTCTGTACAACATGGTAATGGCTTGATGGAAGGTACTTGGTGGATCACTCTGGAATGCTTGAAAATGAGGAGGTCTGCTGATATCTGATATTCTTTTGGATCTTGTAACCAATGTAGGTTTTAAGTCTTTAATAGGCAGTAAAAGCCTTTCGCTAACCTTGGTGAGGGTTTCTGCTGGGTCCTGCCTGTGTTTCATGGGGAACTGGTGGGCTCAGTCAGGTGAAGAATTAGAGAAAGCCATCAGCAGGAAAACAGTGCCTTGGCCTTCGTCCAGCCCATAGGAAGTCAGTGACCACACCTGGGGATCCTGCCAGGTGGGGATTTCACCAGGACCCCAACTCTGCTCTCACTGCACCTCCCACATGGCTTCATGGTGGCCTTTTCTGAGCTCTGCCACTGAGCCCAGCAGAGATTCCTACCTCGCTAGCTTTTCTTCCCTCCTCTTCTTCACCCACCTGCTACCCCGTCAGCCCCTCTCCCTGCCTGTTGTCTGCCCTGCTCCTCCAACTCCCTCCTGCCTTTTCCCTCTCCTCCCACACCCCACTCCTCCTTTTTTTCCCCTCTTACCATGACTTCATCTCCTGCTTCCTTTTTGTCTCACATGCTCCCCCTCTCCCCTCCCACATCCTTATGGCCTCCCCCCCCACACTCCCGCACTCTCCCTCTCATGTCGAGGACTTGCCTCTACTCTCTGACACAGAAGCCTGTATCACTTCCAAGGCTCCTGCTGTCAGCTGGGGAATAGATAAAGATAAATGATATTATGTTAAATTCCACTTAATGACAAATTTTTAATTTTCTGAACATGGTCATTTTCTGGCTAGTGAATCAAGTGTAGGGAGCTAATTACATGAAGATCTGAACAAAAATAACTCCTAATTTTCAAGGATAATGGAAGAGAAATGTTGGAGATTAATGGCACTATTTATCTTTTTTAAATTTCTATCTTTCTCTGTGATAGCACTGCTCCCCAAGGAAAATATTCATAAAATGAAATTGAAGTCGTAACTTAATAGGTTATTAAAATTTTTGAGTGCATATCACTTTCCTTCCGCCGCACTGTAAATTTAAATTGAAGTTTGCGGCTCCTCGAGTCACCAGCGGAGTTTTTTTTATGATGGCACAATAGAGGGAAACATGCATCTTTGTCAGGAGGTATTTGCTATTCTAATTTTATGGCAGGCCGGATTATCAGAAAGGAATGTCAGAGCACGGGGAAGCTGACAACACTACAGCCTTCAGCCATGTGTTTCCATTAACGCCCAAAGCCGTCCAGGGGTTTCTCTGGACTGTTATTTTCCATTTCAGTCTTTTATCTTGATTTAAAGTGAGGGCACCGAAAATTCAGCTCCTGTCATTTTTCTCTCTCTCTCTCTTTTTCTCACTTTCTCCCTTCCCACTCCTTTCTTTCTTTTTTTTTTTTTTCTTCCTTCTTTCTCTGCCTCTCCTTACTGCCTTTTTTTTTGGTTTTAAATCCTTCCCCCAGTCTCTGGCGGGAAATCCTCTCTCTGTGTCCCTGTCCCTCCCCCACATGTCTGTGGTCCTTTGGGTGTAAAGCTCTAGGGAGTGATGGGGGCAGGGAGGAAATTTTTCCTTGGTTCTCTAGGAAAGGTGCTGCCTTAAGGCTCCACCGGAGACCGTGGCACACAGGGATTCCTGAGCAGCGTATCGGGCCATGGTTTTAGTCAAGTATAAATGTGATGCCTGGCTTGGCTGTGTCAGATGCTAGTGCCAGGGATAAGGTGCTGTTACATGCTGCTATCTCAGCAGGAGGCAGCTGGAGCAATGGACATGGGCAGCGCACGAAGGAATATTCATCCTTCTTTTCCACTAGCTTGCTGGGTATCATCAGCCACCTCACTTCATCTGCCTTTCCCTGCCTGCTGGTTTTGCACCATGGGGCAGTCTTTCACTTTGTGCCTGTACTGGTGTGTGGCTGAGTTTCCCAGCCACTGCTTGACTCCGCTGCAAGTAGAGGCACTCTCCAGTGGGGTTTCAACGCACCAAGGGTAGGACTGCTCAAACCTGGGCAGCTCTGTTGTGCATGTGGCCTCCTTGGAGGTATCCCTCACCAGTGTGCGGCAGGCTTGACCTGTTCCTCTTTGGCCCTATCCCTTCTCGTTTTCCAGCAAGAACACGTTCACCTCTGAGGCTCTGAAGGTTTTAAACCAGGGATGGCGCAAAGCCAAGACTCCTCTTAAACGAAGGTTCAGCTCTCCCTGAATCACCTGCCCAGTACAATTCCTCTTCACTGAAGCAGATGAGCCTGAGCTCAGACTGCAGGGCTCCACTTTGGGCTACTTCTGAATGGGAAGGGGACAAGGTGTTTCCACTGTTCCTGGTCTCTGCACATGTGGGACCTTTTGTGCTCTTTATGCAGGTGGAAGGTTTGGGTTGTTTTTTTGGTGGGAAGTTTTGTTCAGCATGTCTAGAGCCAATGCCAGTAAATTACAAAACAAAACCCCATTGGCTTTGGTGTATTGTTCTTTTTATTTTTATTGCCTTCTGGGGTTGTTGAATCTGTTAGGTTTTCTTCCACTAGAGGACTGCTAAACTTATGCCCTTCAACATCTCTCCTCCAAATTTATATTTCCTAAAATGCTGTGACTTCAGACGCTGAGGTTTGATGAGAAGCAGCAAGTATTATTTCAAAAGGCCCACAATAAAGCTAGGAAAATGGACATCTGCAGCAAGCGCCCCAGTTTTTGCCAAAGTCTAAAGGGGCTGTGACAACAGTGTCCTCTTTGCAGGCCCAGCTCAGATCTCAGAGCTGTGTGTGCCATGTGTACTCAGGAGCTCTGGGGTATTGTGGTGCCACTGTGGCAGCACTGCCAAGGGATGGAAGATGCCAGCACCTCTGGAGATGACAGCCTGTGCAAACTACAGTGTATGCAGCAACTCCATTTTTCTCCTTGAGATCTGGTCATGCAGCCATAGCTTCTTCAAGCTGCTACCTTGAAGGGAGCTGAACATGTACCAGGCCATCCTGGAAAACGTACACTGTAGGCCTGATCCCAGTGGAACCAGTGTCTGTTGGACAGATGTCGCCATCATCCATGGTGCTCAGCCTGCATGGGAATATATATATCGATTCCCCCAACCCTTCTCCTCCATCCATGAACAATGGCACTTACCCAGCCCACGCTTTCTTTACCAGATCAAATGCCTGTGTCCCTTCTCTGTCTAGTCTGAAGTGACACATTTGATAGGAGTGAGAAAATATTAGTTCCTTCTGGCCTCACTGCTCTTGGCCAGAAAATATGTAAGCTTTTTGGATGGCACCAGCAAGGAAGGTTCTGCAGAAGAGCAAGGGATGTTCTGAAATCCTACCAAGAGGCAGAAAGCTGGAGGCTTGGCACAGCTGGCAGCAGAGGACATGCTTCCTTTCTGTGAAACTGGCCAGGTCCTGACACTGCTCCATACTCCATGGTACACTCTGTTGATTCAAGGCAAGAGAAGAAGTTCTAGGGTTCACATATGTTCCTGGCAGCTCACCTCTGCACCCAAGAGAGCTCTTGTGCCCTGGCTGCACAAAGAGTGCTCCAGCCCTCCTCTGCTGTGCACCTGTGGGCTGGAATGACTGGACCATCCATGTGTCCCCACACTGCTCCATCCTGCTTTCCCCACTCAGCACCAGAGATGGGTTTTCAGGAGGAGCTTTGGAGAGCATTCCCACAGATCCTGACTTCTGCCACAAACAAGGAAGAGGGGAGGTTTTAGCAGGGTCTATGCTTGCCTGTGACTCAATGTGTTGAGTATGTGCCTTCTATCAGAGGTCTCAAGTTTATCTTAGGGTTGAGTGATTTGCAGTGTGGAGATGGGATATTGTGCAGACCCTCCAGGACTGAGTGTATATTCTGTGATGCCTGCGAAAGGGTTTGCATTTGATGAGTTTCCTCTCTTCTGTTCCCTTGTTCCTAACCTGGTGGCAGGTGTCACAGTGTACCAAGGAAGACAGGCAGCCTGGTGCTTAGGGGACGCTGCTTCATGTGTCTTTGATTCTCAGGCACATCTCTGAGAGGTTTTATAAGTGGCTGCCAGGCTTCTCTGCCTCAGTTTCCTTGCCTGTGTGATAAGGATGAAGGACGCTTTCCAGAGGCACCTGAGGCTTTTACCTCTCGATCTCTGTGTGACATTTCAGAATACTGTGGATCAGTTTAGCGTGTCTCCATCCTGAAGTTAGACCTTCAGTGTAACAGTGTGTCCTCTTTTGCCTCGCCCCCACCTTCTTCACTGATGTAAGCAGCTTTGGAAAACATGAGTCCTTAAGGGATGGGGAATGAAATAAATGCATTTACATTTTTTCAGCTTCTCTTATTTTCCTTGCCCATAAGGATCTGAGTAACAAATGAAACACGACTGCTATCTATATGACTGATCTATTTGTATAATTCCATCTATGGGCTCAAGCCCCAGAAGACACATCCAAGGAGGGAGGGTGTAGGTGGGAGGGAAATTATTTATCCCTGATAGAAACTTTTGTGTTGGTGTTGATGACAACTCTTTGACAATGTGTGAGGAAAGCTGGGACTTGACTGCTGGGGATGCAAAACCTCCTGGGGAACAGTGTGGTGGCAGAATGGAAGTGGAACGTGTAGGAGAGAGTGGTTTTGGTCCCTGGGAAATCACCAGGGGATCAGATGCCATGCTATGCTAGCATGGGTTGATGCTAGTAGGACAGGGTCTATGAGGCCAGGAGGTCCCTGCTGGTGTAAATCAAAACAGCTCCATTGTGCCTGTGGCGTAAATCAGCAGTGTGCCCTTTGTCATGGCTGCGCCAGCCATTCTGGCCTGTGCAGGCACCACTGGCTTTCTGAGCTGCCTTCCTACAGCTTTTCCTCTTGTTGCCTTTCTCACCTCACCTCTTATACTTGATTTGATCTTGTTAAATTGATGCACAGTTGTGAGCTGGCTAGGCTGTAGTAAAGCAGCCCCAACCCTAGGAGGGAGAGGAGCATCCTTACCCCCGCTTTGGCAGACAACGAGGCCAGTCAGCCCTTGGTAATTGAGCTTTAATAGACTCTGAGAGGGGTGTAGCTCTCCAGGGAGCAGCCTCAGCTGGCAGCCCAGGGGGGATGGTGCCTATTGAAAAAGGCCTTCCTGATGATGGGGAATGGTCCTTGCTATGTGCGGACAGAACAAGAATTATCAACAGGAAACACTGGATGCTCAGCCAGTGCTCCTGGGTGAGTGAGCAAACTGGAAAACCTGCATGTGGAAGTCTGAAGTCTCTGAGGAGGGACATACACTGGCATTATTCAGTGCTTGATTTCTGGGGCCCTCTCCCACATCTCACCGTTTCTTGTGAGCTTTCCATGTACTCTGATCACTTAAGCCTGCTTTCTTCCATCCCCTGAGGCATTCTCATCCTAGGATATTGTTCTCCTGTCCAGTAGTAAGATACTCCTTAAGGCTGCCCCATCTCAGTGAGAAAGTAAATTCCTCCCTAAGGCTGGACTTGATGCCATGGGACTGTTTCCCTGATGGGCAAACAAGAGATTCTCCAGCTGGAGATGTGGAGGAAACTCAGAAGATGGTCAAGCCAGACTCCAGCACTGATGACCTCTCCCAGTTGAAATCACTGTTTGACAAACAGAAAAATGAGCGCAATCCTTTTCTTGTGTCTTTGAAAGGAAGGTAGCCTGCAATGCTTTAAATGAAGGAAGGCTCCAAACCTGCTCTTGTTTTCTGGTGTAGCTGGGGGCAAACTGCTGAAGCCAAGCTGAGCCTGGAACCCAGCAGCCCTGCCTCTTCTGGGCCCTTTGCCTTCAGCACAGGGTGACATCTTCATGTGAATATTGTTTCTCCATCCAAGTGTCAGTAAGATCTAGATGAGTGATACAGATTTACCTTGCCAGGAAGACTGGCTGTCTCCCAGGTTTATGAATTCTTCTCAGATGAACTAGCAGGTGATTTCCAGATGTGGCTCCTGGTCATTAGACGTGGCTGTTGTTATCAGATTTCATGTGATGTTCCGTGCACTAAGAGTAGCTTCTGTGGGGTTTTATGACTTAAGATGTGTAATACATGTTCCATAAACAGCACCACCTGCATAATCACATGTACCACCATGCTTTTATGCCACTGTCATGCGAGTTCAACCCTGATTTGCAGGAGTGCTTCCTGCTGCCTTCACATCTATTCTGTAGAAGTGGTTTTGTTGGCTCAGAGGTCACACAGGCTTTCCACCTCATCTGTTTTGTGTTTTTCACCTAAAAGAACATCCACTCCTGAGTGAACTCCACAACCATCACAAGCAAGCCTGGGTGCAACTTGGAAAAGTGGAGGATGTGTGAGTGTTTGAACAGTGCTGAAATTAAAAGTGTTTGTGGGGGATATTTAGGCTGGATCATATGGGCAATGGATGAAATAAAGACATAAATTATGAATACTTAGCACATACTATCTGCAGTCCTTAAAACATTTCATATAGATGGAAATTGGATCTAGCCAGGAAATATTTTTTTTTCCTATGAGAATTTGTAAACTGTATTTTCTTCTGCTCCGAAATGGGATAAGAAGTAAAAATATGTAATGCTTCCACAAAGGAATAATTTCATTCTCATCCCGACCCTACCTCACTCTCACTATAACATAGCCCCAAAATTTTGTACTGGATCAAATGAAATATTTTGTTCCCAGTTAAATATTTTACTATTTGAAAGTCTCTTTCAAGCCTATATGGTCTAGAACTTAAAAATGAAAAGTAATTTTGAATCATAAAGCAAATGTTTATGTTTCGAAAATGTCAGAGCTGGATGTTGCTGTGGCTCCACAACTTTTTTTGTGGTGTGTGTGTTTTTTTATTTTTCCCATCTCTGAAATTGCTTCAGGGAGAGACAGTTGTTAGAAATTGACCCCTCCCTTGGGTTTTAATGAAATTGGTGCTTTGGGAAGAAGTTTTCATGGAAAATTTGTACATGGCTCCAGAGGAAAAAAAAAAATCTTGTTACTTAGTATTACCAATTCTGCAGATTTTTTTTTTTCCACACCCTCCCAACATCATGTGGCCATATGAACGGTGAGCTCTAACTCAGGAAAAGAAACCTCTTTCTAAGTCTTGTAGAAAAGTATGAAAACTGAAGTCCCATAGAGCAGGTTCTCCAAAGGTGTGTGAGTACTTTGACATGTGGCACTCTCCTTCTTGAATGTGTCGTGATTTTTTTAAAGCACACTCATGATTTTGGATGGGGAGGTGGTCCGATTCATAATTTTTAAGTACTTGGTTTTAACAATACTGCGTTATTCCCAGATAGCAGATGGGGAAATGGAGAAATGTGGTGAATTGCCAGCAGCAGAGCCAGAAATAGAACCCAGATGTCCTGGTCTTGTGTCGAAGCTCTGTGGTCTCTCCAGGAGGGCAATGAGCAGGCTGCAGTGCAGAGGGATCTTCCACTAAAAGGCGAAGCCCCAGTGAGCAGGGTGAATCGCCCCCAGCTTACCGATGGGTTGCAAGACCCTGGAAACCTGTCTGTCTGTCTGTCTGTCGGCACAGCCACGCACCGGTGCAGAGAGGATGCAGAGCGGTCTGGTGTGTCCCTGCCAGCTTTGTTGTCTGTGTCCCCATGCCGTGACGTGTGGCTCTGCTGTTTGATGGCGGGCAGCAGGCAGGTCAGCTCACGTGTGCCGTTTCTAGCTCGTTGCCTGTACTGCACAGGTCAGCCCGTCTGCGGCTCAGCGTGGCCGTGGGAAGCTGACGGCTCCTGTCTTCAGCTGCCTTCAGGCCCAGCTCAGCTGAGGCAGTGTCTGGCTCCCCAGCCACAATCTCTCGTTAGAAAGAAATTAAAAGCCACTCAATTTTGGCTAATATCCCTCTGTAGGCCTTTAACTCCACCTGTGACTAACCCATTCATAATAGCTCTGTTTTAGTGGCTTGGGTTGATGTATCCTCGATTAATTTGGGAGGAGAGTGGCAGGGCCATATCTCTTTGTCTCCCCCTCTCTTGCTCCCTGTCCTGCAGTCTGTCTTCTCCCACTATTTCATCTCTGCTATCATTTCTCCATTCATTCACCCTCTTATCCCCTGCAGCTGCCTTTTTACCCCCTCTCACTTTTTGGTGTTTTCTTCCCCAACTCCTGTTCGCCTGCCTCTCCCCTTTGTTCTCCCTGTATCCTTTAACCTTCCTTCTCTGGGTCTTTCCTCCTCCTCTTTTTTGTCTTAGCTGGCATTGCTTCCTCTTCCTTTTTCAGTGGTCCTTTCCATTCTCATCCCTTTTCTCCCTCATTTGGACCCCCTTCTCTGATCCTCTCCCCATACACCTCACCTCTTCCCCAGCTTTCCCGTTGCTGTCTCTTCCTCCTTCCCCAGGTTTCAGATGCTCACACGATTTCTCTCCCTCTTTGTTTCAGGCGCCCCCACCCCACTCCCCACTCTCGATTATTATTAATGATAAAGGCTAAAACATCACATCAGTAATTTCTGAGTGAGTTTTGCAATGAAGCTGGGGCCTTATCAGCCCCTCCCGAGTGCCACAAATTTTACTTTTGCAATTTCACGCCTTTGGTTATTATCACGCTGCTTCGTCCCTGCTCTGCCTCGCGCTTTCCCTCCCCCCCTCCTCTGGAGAGAGTACTTAAACTTGTTTTCATTCCCTTATTCTTTATTTTTTTAATGTCCACTCTCTCTGGAGCCAGTAATGTTCTTCCTCTTTTTTCCTCTCCCATTTTCTGTTAATTCTGTGCCATCTGCCTTAGCATCTGTTAAAAATAAAATTTCCCTCACAATGAGAAGCCCTCCCTGCCTTGCCTCCATCCCCTCCCCCACAGCCTCGGCCCCCCTACTTTTCCTAACAGGGTTGTCGGAGGCTGCTGCCCTCCCTCTTGGGGTACCTCTTCATCCCGCATCCCAGCTCCCTGCCTGCCTTCCCAGGCTGGCTCAGCAGCATCTGCTGAGCAATGGGGTGGGAGTTGGAGGAGAAGGGATGAAGAAGAAGGTGCCGGGTGAAGCTGAATTACTCTCATCCACGTGTGCATGTGTGGGTGCGTGGGTCTCTGACATCCGAGTGTTTCTGTGAGTCTGGGCAGGGTATGACTAGCACCGATATGGTGGATCAGTGCTGGGTAGAAGGGTGAGTCATCTCTTCAGAGCTGGTGAGTGGGGCTACCTTGCGAATAGGAGAGGGTCTGGCTGCTGTTGCAGTGAACCAACTCTCCGCCATCCACACTCAGCAGGTGAAGGCTGTTTTGACCAGAGCTGTGGTCAGGTGTGGATTTGGCTACTGTGGAGTGAGGCTTCTGCCAGTCTGGTTGACATGAGCATGAAGAATATTTCCTGGCTTTGTTGAGGTTTTCAGAGTGATTTCCTTTTACGGTCAAGCTTAAAGTAAGAAGTGGACCAGGCCTCTGGGATTTTCTACTTCTATCAAAGGCCTGGTTGTGGGTCTGATATGCATGTGAAACCTTCCTCTGGCACAGTGCCTTGGAGGGGCTTCAGTTGATATTATACTTCCTTTGGGCAGGTTTTTGGGGATGAGGAGATAGATGCTCTGGTCCCCTTTAAAAGTTTATTTTGTGGTTTCATGTCTGATGGCTTGGTTTCCACAGCAGGATGTTGGATTCCTCATGGAGTCTGTGGGACTCATCTACCAGGCTTAGGGAACTGTCTCATGTCAGTGCTCCCTTGTTCCTCATTCAAGTCAGGCCAGAGCTTGAATGGGGATCTGGCTCTTCCACCCTGCTCAGCCCAACTCTGTGGTCCCCTGGGATGTGTCCCACTTTCAGTATTAGGTCCTTCCTCCAGTCAGTCAGAGTCTTTGGATGATGTTTGGGGCACAGTGTTTTGGGACATTGTTAGTTCATGACATACAGCATCAGTCTTTGCAAAACTGCCGATAATAGTCCGCTGCTCACAAACCCCTTCCCTTTCACTCCGCAGGGGCCTTCGGCTTCTCCTTTCCCGTGGTGCAGATGAAGCTCTTGAAACAATGTGGCTTAGCATCCTTTCTGCTAACTCTACCATATGCTCCTGATCTTCGACACAGGGCTTCCAGACTTTCACATTTGTGCATGCCAGAAAAAGCATGCTCATGTACTGTTGTACATGTGTTTATCTAACTTTGTGTGTTTGGGTTAAGGACTTGCACCCAGATGTTGAGGGTGTGGATACAAGCCATCAGGTATACCTATATGTCCAGCTGTAGATGCCTTCAGCCTTTGCAGATCTGCGTATTTGTCTCTGAAACCATGAGTGGCCAGGAGGTGCGTGTGTGTGTAAGCATGGGGGGTTTGCTTTGAGCATGTGTCTATAACAGGTGTGTTGGTGGGAGCGCACGTGAGCCTGGCTTCCTTGGCAAGTGTCTTTGGATGCCAGTGGATATGGGAAAGGAGGGTGCAGGGCCACCTGCCTTCCTCCCCACATGCGTGCTCTGAGGCAGAGGGTGTGAGCGAGCAGCGTGCATGCAGGGGGAGACCCCAGCGAGTTTACATGGAGCAAATACCACCCTCTGTCTTCCTGCAGCGCCTCCATTAACAGCCACACTGAAGGGGCTCAGAAGCAGCGTGATTCTGCTCCAGTACAATAACCTCTGCGGCTTTGATAACAACAAGCCCCCTTAAGCCCTCTTCCTCCTCCCAGCTCCCCTTTTCTCTCCCCTGTTCCCTTTGAGCCCTGCCGACAATAGGCAGGCCTGCTGCAGTGCTGCCCACAGCCCGGGCAGGCACACAAAGCCGCCGAGAGCTTACAGGAATTCTTTGGCAGGCTGCTGGTTGCTGCGGAGAAGAAGAAGGGCCCTTCATACTCGGAAACTGTCTCATTGCCCCTGGCCCTATTCTCTTCCCGTGTTTGATAGACACTGAGCCACGGTAATCTCTCTCTGCCCTGAGGGGAACAACAGCTTTTGTGAAACAGATTTTTACAAACTGTTTTGACCCCACATCCCGGGCTGCCTCCCTTGCCTCCCCCCTTCCCTCCCCTCCAGTTCACTGGCTGTATCAGTGTCACATAATTAAATCAGCTTTCCTGTTTGCCTCTGCTTCCTGCTAATTGTTTGCTCACAGCTAGGATTAGCAAGTCAGGGTTATTTTTCAAATATCCTCACACAGGTTTTTCTGCTGCAGGAGGCCACTTCATGGTTCTTGGCCTCCTTACTAGCCTGCTCCTCATGCACTGTGGACAAACCCCTCTGTGGGCCTTGGAGATGTGGGGAGATTGCTGGGCTTCCCATGAGGCCGCCTGGCAGTTCTGCAGGCTGGAAAGAGAGGGAACCTGTATCAATATTTTTTCTACTGCTTTTTACAGAACAGGCTGAAGATTTTCCATCAGGAGAAGCAGTCTGAGAGTGGGGGTGACCCCACTGGGCACTTGGTGAGCCTAACACCCATTCTGCAGATCAAGCTGCAGCTCAGGGGCTGGTCAGATGAGGAGCTCCTCAAATGGAGGCTCATGATAATCCCTTTGGGAACTGCTGAGCCACATCATTTTAATGGCATTAGCATGAGGGGTAAGCCTAAAGCAAATACTTGGTGTTACTACTGCAAGTGCATCATAGTATAAGAAGTTATCTCCCATTAGCTAAGCCCCCATAGCTGCTTGAGAGCCCCACTTGCAGCCTTCCTCAGCAAAATGTACTGGCTTACATCACCTGAATGGTGACTCTTCACTCTGCGATTCACAGAGGCTAAAAGTGTGGTGCAGAGCTCAGGTAACGGATTGCAAATGGTTAAGGCATAGCTAAATCGTCTTTTGTGAGCCTGGACTTACATCTTGAAGGCTGATCAAAATGCTTAAATAAAACAACTTGTTTTGGAAGAAAGAAAATAGTTATTTGATTCAGCTAATTAGTGCAGAAAGTATTTTTTGCAAGAAGCGCTTGGAAAAATTCACTCGGATTTTCAGGAGGAGGGAGCAGAATATGCACAATGTCCTGCTCTCTGTCCGGCAGAACTTCTGCTGGTGTGGCCTTGGTCTTCCAGGAGACCATATGATTTTAATTGTTTTTCTCTGTTGGAAGAAATCAATACTGAAATCCCTCAAATGTTGAAGAAAAGTTTACATAAACATAACCACAAGATCCATTTTCTTCACCCACTTTTTCAGTTTAAAAACTTTTTTCCCAGTGTTACCAATTAGTCTTTCACTCCTTGATGGCATGGGCTAAGAATCTAAAGTAACTTTAAATATATATTTAGTTGCTATTGCTCTTTTATTCCATGCTGAAAACGTGAAAAAAAATTTAGCTGGATATTTGAGGGCTGTTGGCTAACTGACAGAGCAGTCTTGAATATAGGATTTTTTTTTTTTTCCATGTAAGCCTAGAGGTTAGTAACAATAACAATAATAGAACTAAAATAACAGTCTTGTGTTCTCCACAGATCTCTCTAGGTGCTTAACGCTGAAAGCTTTACCTGCAAAGAAAACCTTTCTCTTTCATAGAGACCTTTTGACTTGTCACTGCAGCTGCCCTCTGACTCCAGACTGATTTGGTGAGTAATCCTGGGCCCCAGGTATTCCCCAGCCACCCTGAATGGAAATGCCCAAACTTACCTGCTTTGCCACATTTTCTGTTGGGAGATCTCACCCTGCTCTCAATATTCCTATGTCTCCATTGGTCCAGTGAGGAATCCTGTCTCTGGTAGTTTCCAGGTGGGAAAATTGATTTAATAGGAAAGGTTTGAACAGGAATACGGCTAATACACCAAGCCTCATGTGATGAAGACAGGTTCCTTTTTTTACCAGGCTCCTAGCACTGCACTACGCTGGAAGCACACTACCCAGACTAGTTTGTGAAGGCACAACTGAAACTTTGCCTGCCTCCTGTACAAAGTGAAGGGTGTGTATGACACCTGAAAAGCCTGTTGGGACTCCTCTCCTGCTCCATGACCTGGGGACGTGGGCCTGCATGCATCAGCCACCAAGAAACGCAGCTGCAGTGCAAGGCTCTAAGGCTGACCACTCTTCCCTGTCTGTAAGCTGGCCAGGGCCTGGTAGGTGGTAAAGCTCTGCTATTCCATTCCTTGTTTAGATTCCCCCATCCAACTTTCCTGCTAGTATAGTGTTAGATGGAGCCCTGAGTAAATGAATCTACTTTGGGTGGTTGCTAATTAATTGGTTAATTATTGGGCTGGCTGATGGTTTAGTTGATGATTCAGTGGTTGCATGTAGCTTCATCATATGGGTAAAAACATCGTTCATGAATAGAATGAATACAGGACTGGGAACTAGGAGACTCTTTTAGCTCTGACTTTGCCTTGACTGGGTTTTATAGTGTGGGACAAAGCTCTTTGCCTCAGTTTCCCTAGCTGTAAGTTGGAAGTAAGCATTCAAGGCTTATCGGGGCGTTATGGGCAATAATTAGTTCCTGTTTGTTAAGGGTTATTTAGAAATGTAAAATGCAATTATCTGATTACCCAAGTACCAGGCTGGTTTTCTGGTTGTCAGGATGGCTAGCAAATTGGCAAGTTACTTAACTAGCTTGGTTAATGACCTGGTGCCATTTACAAAGGACACTCCCTTTCAGCAATATGGAGCTCTGCGGTTTTTTTTTTCGTTTTTCTTTTTCTTTTTTTTTTTTTTTAAATGAGATAATGAATGGTAGGAACACCTTTATTTAACATAATACTTTTAGATCAGAAATCGGTGCAAGGTTAAACTATAATTTAGAGTTCTGTTTTGGAATCAGTTATCATTCAGATTTAAATGGTTCCTCGGAATAGATTTCAGCCCAGGCGAGCTAAATCCGAATAAATCATGGACTAGGCAAGTTTTTACGCCGTAACAAGCTTCCTGGCAGACGGATCGGGATGGCGGTTCCCGCTCTGGGGGGTCTGGCCCCGCTCCCCGGCGGTGGGGAGAGCTCAGCGCCCCGCCGGGGCGGCCCCTCCCGGGGGCGGGCCGGGCCCGCGGCCGCTCTCCGCGGTGCTGAAGCCGCCACAGCCTCCCTCCGCCTCCCTCCGCCGAGCAGGCTTGGGCGGCACCAGCGGCCCCGCGGGGACGGGAAACGACGGGCACCGAGAGACCTGACAGCGTCGAAGAGCCCGTGGATCTGGAGAGAGCCGCTGGCTGCGAACAGGCCGGTGAGGTACAAACAACATCAGGTTAGAATTCAGGAGATCGTCGGGGTGAGCTGACCCTGAGCTAGGGTTTTCACCCAACCCTGCTTTTGTGTGAAAAGTAATTCCAGGACTTTCCTGTCAGTTCCACAAGTCGCTGCTTCTTCAATCAGTACAAATCTCTTGACTTACAATTGAGACTGAAACTACCAGCTGTTAGAAGGGTCCACCCAAACTTCTCATTATTGACATCTATTTTAACCACATGGTCTCTGGTCTTGCAGGAGAAGTGTTTGCTCGGTTGAAGTTTTACATTTATTAACTAATTTATATCTTTTGGGAGCATATAATTTTAAACAATGCCATGTTATTTGTTTTTCTGAGCAGAACTAGCGTGACATGCTCTGGATCACAGTGCTGGAATTGGATGAGGACTGAGCTTTATGCAGGAGATCTTTGGCCTATACCTCTGTTCCCAAGGAGAGATCATAGTTTTCTAAGCAATTCTGACAGGTGTTTGTCTAATCCATCCTTAGAAACCTCCAGAGAAGCCATCCTCCTCTCTCCAGGCAAATCTATTGCAGTACTTACTCCTCTAACATTCTTCCTACTGTACAAAGTAAATCTTTTTGTTGTGGTTTAAGGCCATAACTCCTTTTTTTGTATCTATCAGTGACATGGAAAAAAAATTTATTCCTTCTCTCTTTCTCCTATTAGTAAACTGCTACTATGTGTCTCCTCAATATTTTCACCCCCCCCTCCAACTAAACAATTCCAGTTCTTTTGGTGTTCCATCTCATCTTCACATAAATCTGATAATTTGTTTCCCACTTTTAAGGACTCAGAATCCTGAGTACGCTTGCATGTTGATTAAATTGCCCCATATGGAAAGCAGCCCACCAAAGGATGCCTTTCTGGGGTATATTACAGTGGGAAGAGTTATTCACATGTCGTGCAAAGGATACTGCTGTTCATAATCTTGGTGTGGTAGCGGCATTTTTTTCCCTGAAAAGCTTGACATAGTTGACTCATGGATGTGATTCATCATCACTCCAAGATACTTTTCTGCAAATATGCCACTTCCTAAATTGTATTTGCGCAGCCAATTATTCTTGACAGTGTGGTGCCTGTTTTTGTGTTGTTTTTTGTTTGTTTGGGGTTTTTTTGGTTTGGAATTGGGGGGAGTGCAGTATGTAGTTTTTGTACATGCTGGAGAAGCAAGCTAAGAACTTCTTCTTTCACCTCTTCCATAGAAAAAAATAGTCACAACAGTATTAAAAGAGCACGTTTTCACATTGCAGGCAGTGTTCATGTGATGAAGATTTGATAACTTCTGCCAGGAAGCTCTGTCTGTATTCCTTATCTATAAGTCTTTGGTTATAAACATTTTAAGTACTATTCCCACCTTCTTCACTGCTCAACCTGAATGTGCTCAGGAGTGGTGCAGAGTGTAAGAGATTTGTCCGTATGGCCTCTGCCTCTTTAATTACTGAACCTGCAATAGGTCAGGGTCTGATGACCATGCATGGTTATTGAAAAGGGAGTTCCAAAGAAATGTAAGATGAATCACTTTGCCCCAGTAATAATTCACTAATTTTTAGGGTCGTGCTTGCTCCTGTTTCACCTTGAGGTGTGGCTCTGCGTCACAGATGTCATTGGTGAATATAATGGAAACTGTGGTGCTTGCACAGAATGAGCTAAGTGCATTGAAAGTGTGGTTTCCAAAATGAATTAGATACCTTTGGATTTCCATTCCTGTGCACCTCAGTTTCTTGTGTCTAGAATGGAAATAACAAGTCACATTTTTGGAAGATAAGTGGTTCAACTCAGAAAAACACTCAGCCGCTCTTGTGGTGAACACCAGTGACAAAACCAAAAAGCACAAGAGAAAGAAATGTACGGTTTTGTCTTCAAAAAAAGGTTTGCACAGTGAGCATAGTGCATAGCACCTAACAGTAAACAAAGCAAAACCAAAATAAGGACAGAGCCATGTATTAAGGGAACACAATCCTAAGGAACTGTTTCCTTAGAAATATAGTTGAGATTGTGTAATTGAAGTTGATAACATAACGCAATGTGTATTTAGGGGCTTTAACACTACAAGGCAGTTTTAATTCTGGCATTGCATCCTTTCGGTTCCTTGGCTTTGCACTTCAGGCAGGATCTGTTAATACTGTAGGCAGTGATGTGTGTGTGCATAGTGGAGGAGACACTGCATTTAGTTGCCAGAAAAACTAATTTGGACTCCACTGGAGCTGTGAAATGCTGCTTACCCTCTTGTGTTAAGTGAATATCTGGGGAATGCGGGAGGAAAAGTCGCAGGAAGACCTGTGTGGTTTATTATTTTTCAAATTTTGACAGAAGAAAAGGTGATTTGAAATCTAGTCTCTGAATAACAAAAAAGGATAAAGTGTTTTGATGCTTTTGTCATCCCCCTCCCTTTCCCTTCTTCCAGTTCTGGAGCCAATTTAGAGCTGGTTTGGTATGTTTACATGGTGCAAATGACCCACTACCAGCAAAAACTTCTCATTTTCCCTTCTTCCCAGACATCAGCTCCACTGTGGGGTCCTGCTGGTAGCTGTGATGATGCGTCACAAGCTTGGTGGAGTCTGTTTCTTACCCTTGATAGGAAATGTCTTTTTCTAAATACAGGCTGAGGAGAATATATTTTTCTCATGAGCCCTTTGTTAGCTAAGGGCTAATGAGTTTGGGCTGGTGGGATCTTCTGTAACATATTGATGACTGCTGAAGACAAGCAACTTGGAATGGCTGATCTCAGCACTGGGGGAGTCATGAAGTAGAGATGGGAGGAAAGTGAAAGGGGGAAGGCAAGGAGGAAAGGGTTGGGGACAAACTGAGAAAATATGAGGGAAAAAGGGAGCAGAATCACAGCTGACATGTGACTCAGGTCCCTAATGATAGTATTGGCTAATCTAAATGGTGCATTGGTATGTGAAGCTGTGATCAAGCTCCTCCCTGTTTTCAGCAGGAACATAAAATGTAGGACAAGAAGATCTCTGGATTCTGGGAGTACCAGAACAAGAGGAGGATGGTATGTATTGCTTTTCATGTTTCACAGATGCCCATGTGATCTCCCATAATGCCAAGAACAAGTTAAGTCTAGCTAATCTGCTTGCTGGAGTGAACACAAGACATGTTTGATTGAGCTTGACAAGCGTGACCCTGGCTCTTCCTTGAGAGGCAGCCATGTCTTAACGGCTGGGCCATACCAGACCAACACAGCCAAGGGAGCAAGAAGTGTGCAGAAATGCAGTTACCACTTCAGAGGGGCACTTGTATTCCCCCTCCAGCCTGATCTTACCAATGTCCTAGCTGTATTTTCGGCTGTGTATCCCTGCTTCTATGTGCACTGGAAATGACCATGCAGTCATCTGCTTTCATCTTCCCCAGGTTCTTTTCTCAGTTCTGCTCACCCAGGAACCATCTGCCCATTCTTTATCCCTAGTCTTAGATTCCTCTACCTCTGTTCAGTTGGGTTTATTGTACCTAAAAGGCTTGCCTGTGCAAGTAGGCATTTGCAAATATCCTTCATAATGCTCTGAAATGTTTCAAGTGAATATTTTTCCTTTTTAATTGTGAGTGTTTATTGGCTGTACAACACATAATAGGAAGTATTGTTTGTGATGATCTGCATGACTCTGATGAACAGAGATGGAAAAAATCTTAAAAGAAAAGCAGAAATTACATTGCTGCCTTTGTGGAAATATTCCCATTCTTCCAACAAGTCTACTTATGAAGTCTGGCCATGTATCATACCACACTGTTGGTTGTGCAGGAGAAAACTGTCTCATTGGTATGAGGTGGTCATGTCTCCCTACATTTGTATGTTGCAAGAGCTTCTTGTCCCTTGCTCTCTTCCCTGTGTTGCCCTGAAAGAGCTGATCCTAACCACAAACCTGGCAAGACAGTGCCCTAATGCATAAGCATTGAGAGATCTGTTATTTGAAAAGCCCTTGTTTCACCTCTACTTAGAGAGTTCTTGGTGATCTATATTCAGTATCAAGGTTGTGATCATCATTAGGTGTCTTTTAAAAGCAATGGAAACTGTGTCCTGATCCTGCCGGATGTTCGATCTGGTGTGCTGAAGAGTGACTACACAGCCTGAGATTGGGTCCTGTGTTTGAATAAGAAGGACTTTATTCCAGGAGAAGTACTATTTACATCTTCTTCCAGGAAAAATGATAGCCCCCCATCTGGTAATGGTAACCGTTGGTGAAGATGGCCATGTTGATTTGGCACCTACAATGAAGAAGTGAGGCTGGGCTGTGTTTTTTTGTGCCTCAGAAAGCCTGGATTTTGTTGGTTGGCAGTCATAAACATGTTCAGATAACATGATTTCCAGGACGAGCTGGAGAGAAAGCAAGCTGTTAAAAACCTTTTTGTGCCTTCTTTTTGTGCCTACAAATATGGCCACTTCCAGATTTCCATTTGGATCCTAGAGCTGCAAAGTGGAATTTGTCCACCAGAGGGCATGTGGGCCATTTTCGCCTCCTGAGCACCAAAAAAAAGGGAAAAGGAAAGGTTTCCAAAGCAAATACCCTTCCAAAATGGGACCCTGCACTGGCTGCTTGGCCGTTGCCATTGCAACTGGGATGCTGAGGAACGGTGCATGGGCCACTGAGCTGGCAGCAGTGGGGCTGAGGTGACTCTGCCACTACTGCAGAGCCATCCTGGAATGACATGGGGTTCTGCCTGTATGAAGGGTTAAATGTCAGTCTTTATGGTGCCATGACTTTATGGTTCCCCAGACTTGCATTTCAGACCCCTGTATGTGTGTATATGCATACATGAGAGTGAGAGATACATGTGCACAGGTACACACCCACATTTGCTCACACAAGTATCTGTATCCACACAGGCCCACTCTATAGCTTGCAAAGTAAATTAGACTTAAATGACTCTTTGGAAACAAAATAAATCAAATGGCATAATAGTACCATCTTTTTATCTCATTTGTTCCCATACAATTAGTAGTTTTACTGCCATGTTGTGACAGGTGACTGTGTTTGACCTTTGCCGCTTGGGTGGTTGGCTGGTGCTCAAACTAATGAAGACCCTTAATGGATTGGCTTTTGTGAGGCTGTGAGCAGTGGGGTTAAAGAGAAAATGGTGCCTTAGACAGAGTCCAGAGAAGATCCTTCAATTAAACCTGAAGTCTATTAGCAAAGAAATATTGAGGAGGTTGAGAGTTAGCAATGATTTAACCAGCAAGTCTTCCTTGTGAGTCATAAAAAAAAAAATCTCCCGGATTATTTATTGTTGAGCATGTGGTTGGACACCCATCCTCTTGGGTGAGAGGGTGGGAGCAGAGCCATTGGCTTGGAAGGTCTGGGGCTGTAGGGCCCTAGTTCAAAGTTTGTTATCCCCTGGGCTCTCACACAGCTGAGCTTGCCTTGGACAAAAGAGTGAGGAAAAATGAAGCAATAGCAGGGGCAAATGAAGAGTGATGCTGGGGAAGATAAAACCAGATCTATGGGATAAATAAGACTTTTTGGAACTTAATTGTTTTTCATCATGTAAATAAATTACAATGAAAGAAAAAGAGAACCCGCAGCTTCTGAGCAATGACTCAGAGGGCATTGCCAAGCTGTAGAGGATGAGTAAGAAAAAAGGAATGGAGGGAGGCTGGTGCAGGACAGGTGAGGACTGGCCAGAGCAGCACAAATGGACATGACATGGAGCATTAGGTGTGGGGAGCCAAGGGATGGCTAAGCTGTGAAAGTACAGGAAGGACCAATTGTGATTACAGCAAAGGGGTTTGAGGCCATTCTCCTGCTGTGATAGACACTTCAACAAAAATCCTGCATGTGGCAGATGCAACCTGCCTGCTGCTCCATGGGATCTCCTCCTGTCCCCAGTGGCTAATGAGCTAGCTCCTGTCCCTTCTTGTTAGCTTCAGCGTTAGAACCTGAGCATTTCCCATTCACCTGCCCGCAGGCTTTCTTCCTTTTTGTTTTTGGGAATTGCTTAACTTTCAGCCTGAGCATCATCTTGCAGCAGTGTCTATGATCTTGGGCAGAACTGAAGCTGCCTGTGACCCTCACCAGTCCTTTGAATGATACACTGTCCCAGGTGGGAGATGGGAAGGATCTGATGAGGGAAAGCATGAAGCTGATTGTTCTGAGTGAAAAGACCCACCTTCCCACTAGTCAGCCAACATTAAGCTGCTATTGGGGTGTCCTAGAGATTGCTGGCATAACTGAGCCTGTCATCCCTACATAATTCCCCTGCCTCCACACACAATGTAGTAAACCTCAAAGAATTCAGTGTGTCAGCTGGCAGACAAAGGCTGAGACGGGGCAGGGAGAGCAGAGAATAGTGAGTGTCCTGGTCCTAGCATGCTTCTTTCACACTGGTCCATGCTTGTGTTCAGTATCTTGGTGCCTTGCTCTTTCTGCTCCTCCCTGGCCTAGAGCCTTGTAGAAGGACCATGTAGGGAGAAAACAATTTGGTCCCAGCAAGTGTCATTTGCTCTGTGCTTCTCCCTGTTAGTTCTGTGTCATATTTTTTTTAACATGTAGTATTTTTTACGGTTCTTTCTGCTCCTGCTGCTTCTTCCCTGATGGAGCCACAACTGCCTGCACACGAGGTCAGAGCTGAGTAGTCATGGTTGGTTTGGAACTGCACTCAGCACCAGACCAAGCTGGACACTCTCCCTTACTAGGATGATGGAATATCTTTTGGAGGTAAAAAGTGAAGAAGAGCAAAGAGCAAAGAAAAAGCCAAGGTGCCTCAATGGACAGGAAATTGGATTTCATTTTAAAGCCTCTGGTTGTACCTCAGACATGTGAAGGCAACGAAGTTGGAGGGACCTACACCCCAGCTGCTTCTGCAGTGGCAGCTGGATTTTCCAAATCTGCAATGTTTTCTGGCTGTTGGAAAATCAATGGTTTCACTCAGCTTCAGCTGAGCTATCACATGGCTTTGGAACATTTTAAGTGTTGCGTCCAGCTGCTCCTCTTCCTGGGTTATCCCACCTCAACACCCTGAGACAGGACTCCAAAACTGAACACCCTGCTCCAAAGGTCCTTGAGCACCATGGCAGGCACTCAAAGCTGGACTCAGGGACTGCCATAGTCTTCATTCCTTCTTCTTCTTTTTATCTATTTGTCTAATCTTTCATTCTTTCCTCATGGAGCAATTCCTTCCTTTCACTCAAACAGTCCCTCTTCCTCTTGTTTTCTTTTCTCCCACTCTTAGACAACATGCCTCCCCCACTCCTGCCTCCCCCTACTTTGGGGATAATTTAACATGTTACACACTAACTTTCCAGTAATGGCACTCTGGCTTTTTGAAATTCTGCTTCCCTGTTTTATGGCTGGGCCTCTAATGGTTATCTCGCAGCCCTGCCTCTGGCAATCATGTAAGGAATAAATAGAAGCTGACACAGTAATTTACTTAAATCTTCTCCACACTTTTGCAGCATTTTCCTCCAGAGGATACCCCCGAAACAACAATTATTTGAAATGTCACGCGTTCCTGCCCCTAGGCTACCGACAAATGAACATTAAATCTATTAACAACAAAAAAAATTAAATGTTTACTTTTCCACGAAGGTAAGGGAGAAGCTGGAGAGAGGGAGGGATGTCTCCAATAAATTTCTTCTCAATAATAAAGAGGTGTAGTTAATGTTCTCTCTAAGCAGAGTCAGCTTGCAGCCCACATCCTATGAGGACAGAGATGCAATGCTACTGTACTGCCATGCAGCCTTGCCAGGCCAGCTCAAATAGCCTTATTTTTCCAGGCCAGGGAGCTCAGTTTTAGGTCAATATTTTTGCAGAGTAAATAAGATGTGTAGTGGGCCAGAAGCTGTGAACAGGGTGGTCCCAGCTCTCAGCCCATTTGGCTGCTTGTGTGTGCTGTGGGGACTGGAGTGGTGGGAGAGGAAGCATAACCCCCCTGTGCCAAGGGGGTAGAGGGTATAGCTCATCTGTTTTGCAGAAAGGAAAACAGCATTGTGGAGCTCTACCCAACTTCCTGTAGAAAATCTAAGCTGGAGGTAAGGTCCAGCTCCTCTTCTTTGTCCTATGCTCTCACACCTTCGCTCAACTTTGCTGAACATAGGTAAGCATAGCTACTGGTGGTGGGACCACATGAAGGTAGACTCGGCCCTGCACATGGGTCTTGGTGGGAAAATGGAGAGTCATTTGCATCTACTTGCTGTGGATGAAAGTTCCCATGTGGGTTCAGACAAAACAGGCTTAGGGACCAGGCCTATGACACAGGGAACTATTTTGTGGTTTGCAGGTGGGGAAGTTCAAGTCCAGAGCAGGTTAGAGGCTCAACAAAATAAAGTAGCAGAACTGGAAGGAAGTATCCCAGCTCTACCCTGATCACTTAATAGTGTCTTGAAAAGATTGTCTCACTGCTTGAACCGTCCAACTTATGTCTGCTTTAGAAAATGTTCCCTGTCCATTGATTCAGGATAAGGCTTTATTGGGAGTCATTGTGTTTATACAGCCAGGAATCCAGGACTTTGACTTTGAAATCATCTGTCCATCTGAGTTCAGCAAATGGTTGGGATTTCAAGGAACTGAAAGGACCACATGTCTTTTGTGAATGAACTCAGGAAGGAAAATGTCTCATCTGACATAGATAGAACTAGAAATAAGTGGAAAAACTTCCTCCTTTGTTCTTCATTTTCCCTTCTTTTCAGAAAAAGAAGCTTGGGTGCAGACCTCTAACACCTTGGAGAGAGTGACACCTCTGATATGCTGTATGAACTGATTGTTGATATGGGGTGTGAACAGAACACTATTATCCACCCTTTGAAGCAGTACACATGAATATCTGATCAGCCTCCTATTCCTTTGTGCAAAATGGCTAGGAACTTTAAACTTTGCTGCCACCATGGTTCATTGTATCACCAGGCAAGTCTACCAGGACGTATATATATTTTTTTGTTTGTTTGTTTTTTTCCCAGTAGACTTGGACCCCCCTTCCTCGGCACTGTTTCTGACCCTTAGAGCCAGACAGTGGAGGAGACATCAGTAGATCTGCTGCATTCAAGTTCCAGCAGAGCTTACTGTCCCAGTCCTCATCCATTTCTTCACTGCTGTTCTGTGTAAATGGTCCTAGTCCACCTACTAAAGGTGACTGATGATATGTGGATGCTCAGTCAGGCATCTGTGATGCTAGACTGCTCTTGAACTGAGATGACTTTGTATCAGTGGGAGGTAGTGCTCCTGGGATGTTGTCTGCTTGGGAGAAGGCCCTCCAAGGTAGCTCCCAGAGTCCTGCCACACAGGCCTGTGCTCTCAGCAGGGTAGTTTGTATAGCCAGGGCCTTCAGACCTGGGACAGGGCTTCTGAGTCCCATGGTCCCCCTTGACATTTTGTTTTTACCTACTATAATTCTTTAAGGAACATGAAGAAAGATCATCTTCCAAGTGTGTGATAGGTGTGTGTCTGGAAGGAGCGAGTTTGTTCTCTACCAACAACCCTGTTGACATCCAGCGGTATTTCAGAAGAGGAAACTAGCTCATCCAAGGAATCAGACTTAGCTCTGGAGGAACAGTTGCTCCTGGCTTTTCTCAGGTCTGGTGCAAATTCTTTGCCTGTTGTCTTGCACTGCTGTGGCTCTGCATGGAGAATGTGGCCTAATATATTGGTATGAACTCTTAGATAGTATATAGTATCAATATAAATCAGTGTCTTCCCTTATAAATTGCGGGACCTCAAATGTCCATTATCTTATTGCTTTAAAAAAAAAAAAAAAAAAGGCAGGAAATTGGGAAGACGATTCACCAAACTACTTTGCATTAAGTTTTATTAAATTTCCTCCTGTAACGTCTCCACTTTGATCTCATCTCTGCCCAGATTCAGATCCCAGCTCCTGATCTTTGCCAATAAAGGTATGCAGGGAAGCTGTGTGCCTGCACTTAACTTATTTCTTTTTTTTTTTAAGCTTAGTAGCTCGTTCTTGTGCTCTCAATTCCGGATAATGCTGGATCCCTTTTATCCAGCCCCTCCTCTTGCCCTTTCAAGTGAAAAGGAGACTCCTGTGCCCCCCCATCAAAGTTAAAGGGAGGCTTTAAAGAGGAAGGCTCAGCACGCTGGGACTCTTGAGCCTGTGTTTAATCTCTTTTCCCGTTCCTGTGTGTCTCTGTGGCTTCCCTGCCAGTTTCTTTGTTGCCGAGTTTCTCATTTCCTTTTATTTGTGTGTGCAGGAGGTTGCCAGGCTCGCTGGAATGCAGCTGAAGTCATCTTGGGGGGACGTGGCTCAGCCCCCGCCCCGACTTATACATGAGCTGCCTGGCCCCCCGCTCGCCCACGCCAGGCAGGCTGGAGGAGCTCGGCTGGCTGCAGGCAGGCGGTGAGCCAGGGATGGCAGCGGGCAGGAGAGGTACCCACCTTGCTGCTGCAGCTGCCTTGGGCGCAGGGGTGGTGTGTCCAACACCCTGCAGGGTGCAAAGGAGGATGGAGGTTGGGGGAGAGGGATTGAAAGAGAGCACCTTGGCCTCTGGGATGCTCTCCTGTCTGGAGTTGGAGGACAGAGATGCATGCAGCCTTTGGCAGGGGAAGGGGACCTGGTCTCTCTTGGTTCCCGCCTAAACTCAGCTGACCTTGGTGCAGTGCCCTGACTCCTGACTACAGCTGCCTTGCTCTGCCGAGGGATGCAGGGCTGAAGGTGTGGCCTTTGGCTGTGTGCTGGGATTTGCTCCCAGGAACAATATGGGCTGTATTAGGATCCAGAGGGAGAGAGTTCAAATTGGATTGGTCTGCTGGGGACCAAAACTGGACATGGCTCTGAGGATTTGTATTGGTCTTAACAAGTGTCAATAGAGAACTGAGTTTGTGTTTATGCTATTTGCCATTCCTTCATCGTGAAGGTACTGCACTGAAAGACCCATCTCTCAGGGAAACTCTAAAGGGGATATCCTGGGTGGAATAAGACAAGGTGAGAGCACAAATTCACTGATGCAGTTTGTCTCAGCTTTCCTTATATCTCGTCTCTGTCACTAGAATGAGGAGGCAGGTGGCTTTCCCAAGATTTTCACCCCTCCTAGGCCATATGGGTCCAGTTTCACATAGGGGGTTACCATTCATTTCTCCCTGAAGCAGTCTTGGGGAACTGTAATCAGTGTTATTAACCTGTTTTCTAGGCTGTGGAAACCAAAGAACAGGGAGAAGGATGGGAAGCTGGACAACTTGACTGTGCCCAAAGCTGGACAACTTATCAACCGCCGTCTTTGTCTGAGGCTGTTGCACAGCCTCTAGAACTTCCCTGTTCTTCCCAGGGTGAATATCTACTGGTCAAGTTATTGACACTAGAGATAAGACCTCAACCCAGCAAAGGAACAATCTCTTTCAGAATTCCTCATCCTTTCTGAGTTTCATCTGAATTCCTGGTAATGCTTGGCAAAGGTTTTGCTAGGGCTCTAAGTGCACTGATAGGCCTGTGCAGTGATTATCCTCACCATTCTCACCTGGGGCCTCCACCCAGGTGAGGGATCCCCTGGGTTCAGCAGCTTTATTTAAGCTTGGGCCTTGGGCCTTCAGTCTTTGATTGTGTAATGGTGGAGTGGCTGTCTGTGGATCAGCTGCTGTCATACCTGTATATGCCATAGGTCTTGTTAAGCTAGACCCCAGTGTATACACTGACTTCTCAGCTTGACTCTGGTCCTTACTTGTTGCTGTGGTATGTGACATGCTGAAACCAGGGGTTCATAACTAGAGGAGAGTTCCAAATGGAAAGGAGAGCAAAGCTGTGGGATGGTTTTGCTTAGAATGGGTCTGGAGTGTCTAGAACTGGGGGTTTGCTGTGTAGTAATCTACAGCAGTCCCGGTTGGAAGTGCCCCATTGTAGAAAGCTGAGAACAGTCAATTTTTGATGTTGCTTTCTGCTCATGGGCACTGTGAGCAACAGTGATAAGAGCCTTGTTCTCACATGATGTCCACCAAACAAGCATGTTCCTCTTTTCATTCTTTTGAAGGCCTGGCTGGGGAACCAAAACTTGTGGTCCTGCAGTGCTTCAGTGTTTCTATACTGTTCTCTTTTGGTCTGCATTCTCCTGGTTTCTTTTGTATCAAACCAGTTCTGTGGGGAAAGGTGGGGTTTATGCAGAGACCGTCTAAGGATGATTTTATCATAGCGCTTCAAGTGAGAAATCTGAAGAGGCATCTCAGGGCACAGTAACCCACAGACTAGATCAGGCCCATTCAAATGTTGCTGGTTTGATTTTTTTTTTTTCCTTTCTTTTCTTTTTAGTGGCAACTTTTACCTTTTGCTTCTGTATTAGAAGTCTTCTAAAAATCCACTGGAAAGGTTTTTGTCCTAAGAATTGCTTGAAGTTAGTTTCAAACTCCTATAGATAGATGTATACCATAGGTGGCTCAAGACAGTTCAGTAGAGACTCCCTGCTATATGTGGATATCTGTGCATAAAGAGACAAATGTACATGTTTTTAAATGGGTGTTCCCTGCCTTCTGCTTTTGGTTCTTATAAGAGCAATGGGGCTTGCTAATAGGTTATTTTTGGCTGGTCCTGCTTTGTAAGGGAAGAAAGTGTTATCTGACTTCTCAACAAATCTGTTTTCTGTGGCTGTGAGAGGTTGCTGTCGTGAGATTGTGAGAGGAGCTGTTAGGCTCATGGACCCTCTGGCTACTCTCCAGCGTGTCACTGTGCCAATATCTGCCAAATCTCCCTGCTGCTTTGTTGGAGGAGCATTTGTGCTGCCTTTGTCTGTGTTCCCTCTGGCCAGGCCCATGGGATTGTGCAACTCTCTGAGTTTGTGTAGTATCTACCTGGATGTAATTGTTTTGGCTTTGCACCTGGAACAGTCTGTCAATCTGCAACGCTGAAACTCCTGCAGGAGACCCAGAGATTGTATCACATATCAAGGGGGAGACTGACTGGTAAATATATTCCAGTGAGCAGGGAAAAGTGTCACTTGCTGTAAATAGCCTTCTATCCTTTGCTGTGGTAATGCTATTTCAACCCAGTGATTTAAGTATCTTTGCAGAGAAGCTTCCACACTTGTATTCACCCCCGGTCCCCTCACCTATGAGGCCAGGGTACTTCCTTGCTGCACATCTGGCTGTTCCTGTGTCACTTTTATGGAGGATTCTTTCAAAATTTCCAGTACTTTTTGAAATGAAAAATGTGTTTTCTTCCTAACTAAGCTATTGTTAAGAAAGTTGCTGATAAAGCCAGTGTCTTATATGAAAAACACTGTTATTAAAGCATTTTTGAGAAGTTTCAGCTTTACAAAATTAACTTCCTTTTTTTTCTTATTTTGTAAACCTCAAATCTTTTCATTCTTGGTTTTCTTCACCAGGATGCAGTGCTATAGGGTGGCAGAGCAGAAGGAAAGCACATCATCCAACCACTCTGATTCTCTCCTGCTGCTGCTTGGCATCCACGCATACTGTGTATTGGAAGAGAAAAACCAGACCTGGAAGCAATCTGCTGAGGGTTTCAAATTCTCCCTGTTCTTCTCTTCCAGTCCATTAGGTCGGAAAGAGAATGGCAGTCAACAAGTTTTTAAACTGGAAGTGTAGTCCTGGGATTTTCCCGGAATTTTACCCCAGCTTGAGCTGAAGACCAGTTTCCAACTATCAGTCATTCTTGGCTGAACCTCTATTCTGATTTTTCAGAGCTGATTTCCAGCCCCTGCCCTCCTCATAATACCTCCTTTGCACTCATCCAGAATGTGGTAGGATCATGCTCCAGAACAAGTCAGGTTCTTATGCTAGTTGCTACTGTCTGAACATAGCATGATCCTAATCTATGTCATAATTATTCAGTGTAAAGGGAGGAGTTCTTGCAGGGCATTGGCCTGGGCCTCCTTCTGATCGATATTTGTATCAGTGATTTTGATAATAAAATGGAAACCAATCTGCAGGATGTAGCACGCTGGAAGAAGGTCACAAGTCCATTGGAGGACAGGGTTATAACTCAAAATAGCTTGATAGGCTGGAGAAATAAACTGAAATTAGGCAAGTAATCTTCAGTAGATGCAAAGGCTCTGATTGACTCAGGAATGAAGGAACTGCTGCAATGTCTGGGAGGTCTCAAACTGAGTGCGAGTCAGTGGTGTTGCACTCTTGCAGTAAGGAAATGTTTGTGCCTGGAGTATGTCAATGCCAGGGTCACTGCTGAGACACCAGAAGTCCCTGCAGCTCTCTGGCACCATGCAGCGGAGTCTTGTCTAGTGCTGAAGGCTGTGGTTCCACGGCTATGTTGATGTGTTGGAGGGTGTCCATAGAGAAGACCAAGGAGGGAACAGAGAGCTGGAAACCAGGACCTGTGAGGAAAGGTTAAGGAACTGCTCTATGGGAAAGTGGAGGAGAAGACTAAGGGTGTAAAATGCTCAGTTTCCAAGTGTGTAATGAGTGGTATCAAGAAGCAGGTAAACCACCATTTTCTGTGCCTACCTGCTAGCGAGCAGAAAGAAACAGGTATCCCTAGAATGGAAGACTATGTGATGAAAGCCCTTGCTAACTCAAGGAGCACAGAAGTACCAGTAGAGATTGCCATGGAGCTGCTGGGATCTTGGTTGAATGTGTTTCAGAATATATGTCAGCAAAGGATGGTCTGGATATGTTTGTCTCAACAGAGAAGTGCGTGGATTATTGCATTGCTTTTACTCAGCCTACATTTACTCATCTCTCCATATTTCTCGTCTACCTGGAAGATGACAGGGCAGCAGGAACTTCAAAGGAATTTGTACTTTGAGGTTTTTTTCTTTTTCCAGTGGAAAACCTCCAGAATCAATGAAAACACATTGCTTTCTCTTCGGGTAATACATAGCTATGCTAGCTAGTTATCTGATGCAAAATGCTTTGAAATTTCATGTTTGGAAGTTGATTGATTATCAAACAACTATTACAAAATGCAGATCACAGCTCCTCTTTGGTGCTGGAGAAATGAAGGATTAAACTGGGAAGTCCTCAGGGAGGGATCCTTTGGGATACTGTCCCCAGTAGAGAGGCAGTGCAATAAGCACAGGGCTTTTTCACCAGCCACCAGCTCCTCTGTTCCAGCCCATGCCACTGGCAGCTCAGAGCTCTCCCCCTCTCTCTGCAACCCTGGCATATGCATGGCTCGTTAGCAGCAGCCTGGCAATCAGGAGAGCCTGCTATGGCAGCAGCTGCTTTTCCAGAGCTGTCCTGCATGCCGTGCAGCGTGGGGGCTGCTTGCCAAGGTGAGGCACTCCCTGCAACTGGCTGAGATGGAGCCTGTGGGAGAGGGGATTGGTCTTCACCAAATGCAACCAGCTGGAGCAAAACACTTCCACCTTGCACTCCTACCTGCCCAGCTAGTCACCCTGCTCCCTGATGTACATGCAGGCACGTACCAGGGAGCAGATGGAGGAAGAACCATCTGGCTTCTACCAAGCTCATTCCCAGGTTGGAGCTGGGGTAACTGCTGGAAAAAAGGATGGCATCGCCTGGGAGTGCCTGGACTAGGGAGTTTGTGAGGACTGTAGGAGTCTTAAGCCTGCTTCTGCCAAGCTCCTTGGTTTTCAAGCAGCAGGTTTCCCAAGCTGCAGCACTGATGTGTGTTCCCTAATAGCCAAGCTGTGGACTCCCGCCGCTCTCCATGGTTAGGGAACTTCTGTTGCAGTCATGTGAACCACAACCTGTTTTCCCCATCCTCAGCCCACACTGCTGCCCTTGTGGGGGCACACTCATGGTCAGGACACCCTGGCTTTCTTTGACATGCCTGAGGCAGCCAGATGCTGTGGTGCTGGCTGAGATTTTCCTGGCTCAGGTTCTGTCTTGTTCCATGCTAGCTCCGCACAGCCAGGCTGCATGGGACTAGTCACCAGGGAACAGGGGCTGGCAGAGATGAATAGAGGATTTGAACAGTTCCCTTGGTGCCCTTTTCCCTCAGTCTTGTTTCCCTCTCAGCAGGGGGAAGCAGTCTCTGTGCGGTCCTCTGCCAATTGCATCGGGGAAAGTCATTAAAAAGAATTAAAAAGGAAAGAGAGAGAGAGGGGAAAAATAACTGAACAGCCCCAAACAGTTGCAAACTCAAACAAAAGAACAACAGGATCTTCCTGCTCAAAACTGTGGGCCACCCTCGCCTGGCAGCAAAGGACAGCATAGCTCCAGGTTTGCTGGGAGAAGTGAGACAGACCTTGACCATATCGCTGCTGGGACAGTGGTGATGTGGGCTGGTTGTGGAAGCTGTCATCTGATTGTTCAGACAGGCAAAAAAAAAGTATACAGAATTAAATTAATTATATAAAGATTGACTCATCCATCTGCTGAAGTAGGTGATGGCTCTGTATCCTGGCTTTGGAGAGGGAGTAGGGTGTAAGGTACATGTCCCCAGGAGGGAAGTGTCTCTCTTCCCCTTTGGGAAAGTATCATCCCCCGTTAGCAACTGCTCTAGCTGGGGAGCAAAAATGTCTGAGAAGGAGCTACTCATTTCTCATGTCCTGTCTCCAGGGAGGGTTTGAGCTCCAAGGGTATGGGTATGTGTCTGGGAAGATCTGGTTTATAATCCAAATTCAGTACCGTAAAGATTTTCCCAAAATAGTTGCCTGAATTTGGAATTTGTCTTCAGATACGGAAGTCTGTTTCAGATGCCAACCACTCATTTGTTCTGAATCATGACTGGATGTGAGCTGTCATCTTTAAAAGGCTTGATCTTGGAGTTCTGGATGAGTGCTTGCAACCTGGAGTCTATAAAACACTACAGAGGGTTTTCCCAGGATCCTTACCATCTTCACTTCCCTCAGCTTCTGCTTCAGCACCAGCCTGTACCTGCCTGAACACGTCTTTGTAGGATGCTGGGGTAAAGGCAGAAACTTTAAGATGTATTGAGGTAATTTTTGCTGCAGTCAGAGAACTCTGCATGCTGGTAACGGAGAGGGTGATGGGAAAGCATGGCAGGGCACTGGCTCTGTACAGTCTCATTCTGAAGTACCATAGGCCATGACTGCCTGGATCTGATGCAGTGCCTCGTCCAGGTTCCTTCTCAAAACAACATAGAAGCAGCAGCATTTCCCCCGCATTTATTTGTGTGTGTTGGAGCTCAACTTCAAATGGGTTGGATTTTCTTGCCCAAATATTGGCCTCAGGAAACTTCCTGGACCATTTTCCTATTAGCTCTCCTTGCCGGAATTTCATTGAGGTAGTTTGCAGCTGCAGATGTTCCTATGCATTGGTTATGAAGGCTTAGGCTACAAATGTTACTGTGATCCTTAAATCCAGCGTGGTAGCTCCCCATGAACATCATGGATATGCTCGTTTACATCTCACCTGGCATACCACAAGCTGAGGCAGGACCCGAAGGAATTCTGCTAATGCTGGGAAGGTTTGGATCATATACTGAAGTAGGTTTAGCTGCTGTGCAGAGCTTTTCATTGGTGGTGCAATTAATAGCTTACATTAGTTTATTTACATGTGTATTCTGGCATATACTCTTTATTAACATGGGTCTCTACTTTTGTATGCCTAGCTGTATTCTTCCAGGTATAGCTGTGTCGTTACGACTTGCAGGTTTATCTTTATACAAATTACTGGTATTGGAGTGAAATGTTATCACTTTGATGCACTCACAGTTGATTTCTAGATCAGTGGCTGATCCTGTAGAAATGTCTGGTCCCCAGACATGGGTCAGATAGGCGTATTTAGTGATGTGTTCCTAGAGCATGTTGTGAGGTGTTGCATTGTTAAGTTGTCTGCAGGATGTGCCCCTCCCCAGGGGTGTTTCTGTGGGGTGTTTGTGGCATTCACTCTGAGCATCACTATGGGGACAGGCATCAGTATGGGGGAAGGAACGCAATTTGTATTTCTTGGTGTTGTGTGATTGTGTTCTCACAGTGCCTTAGAGTGAAGGTGCATGATGAACTGCGTACCTCTGTCCTGTATGTTTCTATATGACAGTAATATGCATGCACACATGCACTCACACATAGAGGCACACACCCTCCAGGCTCCAGTGCATGTAGGAGAGTGTGTGTGTGTGTGAATGCTATTTAAATAAAAAAGAAAGGAAGTGAATCAGGGTCGTTTCCATTTTAATTGTAAAACAGATAAGCACTAAACACTTTGAAAAAGTAAATGACTTGAGAATAATTACTATCTATTACTCTGCGTCCCAGGGGGGCAGTTGGAGGAGCCCAGATGGCTACAAAAATGGGATTTAGCAGAAAATTGAAGACATTATTCACCGTAACACATTATCAATTACCTTCATATCAATTACAATAACCTTACATTAGAAGAAGGGCCAGGAGACTATCTTCAGCCCCCAGCCTGAATAGTAATTGCACTACCCCTATGGATGTTGTGTGTGTGTGTTAGAGGGTGGGGGCCACCACAGGGTTGTGCAGGGGTTCTGGCAGCTCCCACTGTTCATGGGGGAGAGGATAATAATAGCTCAGGGTAGTTTCCCTCCCCTCCCTGCAGTCACCTCATGGAAGGTTTTTCTCTGTCCTGTTTGTGTGGTCTAATAGCTCAAAGGGCAGCTGATGTGGCTCCTTCCAAGAAATTCTGCTTGGCTTGTCATTTGGGAAGTTCAGAGTCTCTGTGCAGAGACTGCTGTTTCACACCAGTGTCCTCTACTTTCCTTTTCTCCCCTCTCAACTGTTTCAGCCAAGCTGCTAATTTTATTAATGGGGACTGGTATGCAATCTGAGGTCATTTCTGTAGGACCTGGGTTTCTTAGCATACTGATCTGGCTGCCTCCCACCCTGTGCAGGAGGTAGGAGCTGCTCCTACTGCCAGACCCAGATGCGGTACCAGCTCGTGTTTCCTGTAAACACTCACAGAGAGGTCACACAAGGCCTTGGATGGGATATGGAAATGAACCAACCAAAAACAATTTAAAAAGTATCTCTCCCTCTCCTTTTCTCCAGGGATAGTGGAAGCTGTCTTAGGGAAGAGCAGTACCAAGGCTGCTTCAGCAGGCTGGTAGCATGAAGGTAGCTCTAAGGACATCTTGTTGCCTGTGGCTGTCTCTTGTTGCCAGCTGGGTAGTCCTTGGAGCTGGTGGTAGGTCAGTGCTTCTGACTGTAGTTGGCTAATGCTTCTGGCTTGCCATGATGCCATTCTGAAATTCCACCTCCTGAAATTCCACTCACCCAAGTATTTACACATGCAAGACCCAGATCTAGCTGTTGTGGTCCCATTCTCTGCTGCAATCCAAACAGGTTTTTCTGCCATGGTGTCCTGGCCTACATGCAAATCTGTGTGTGGAAGACAAGCATTTGGATGCATCAGGGCACTTAAACTGTTAAACTGTTGGTGACACTCCCTCCAGCCTCCCCCCTTTCCCAAATATGCAGTGGAGTGTCCAGTGGGTTAGTGCAGAGAGGGCTAATTGCTATTAAAAGGCTTTAATCTGGGAGATTAGTGCTGGCTCCAGGCAGTGTCTGCACAGGAAGGAGACGTTTTCGATGAGATGAACTAGAATTCGTCCCTGCTGTTTTGTTGATAGAAAATCATCTTCCCCTTGGTTTTTTCTCTTTATCTCTGTCTCTCTTGCTTTCTCGCTCTCTCTGATCATTTTCTTTTGCCTCTTCCTTGAAGTTGAGCTGAGAGCTTAATTTTTGGGTTTTTTTTAGAGTAGCAGTCATCTTTGACCTTTGGGGTCAGTTGTCTTTAGACATACGTACAGGCTTGTATCCATGTACGCATAGATACTCCAAAGAGTCCTTCAGGAAATAGATCCCGATCAAGAGAAGTAATGATAAGTATATTTTCCACTTGCTTGCTATTGAGTATCTTACGGGTCAATGAGGGGCCTGCAAACCCTCCCTATAACATGGGTCAGGCCAGTCGCCTTCTCCTGAAGAGGAGGCTTGATCCAGGGAGCATGAGGAAGAGGTATTGCAGCCTTAATGTCTTAAAGCTCCCTACAGAGGTAATTAGTGGGAGGTAATTAAATGATTACATATGGGAAGGTATGGAGCATTACTGGACCTCTGGCATGACCCAGGAAATGTCACTATTGACTTTGATGAACATTGGATCAAGCTCAATGGAAATTAATTTCATAACGTGCCAGATGTGTCCAGAGAACCTGTCCATGAAGGAGACAGGTTTGACCTGGGATCACAGAAATCTTTGTGCTACACTTACTGGAGTATCCAAAAGCAGAGGTGCTTATTGTGAATTCATGGTTGTCAGAAACCAAGAGTGTCTCGCAGGTCTGACTATCTAGGCAGATAATCCCTACTCTTCCTAGCATCCAACTGGAATTTTCACAGCATCCTCAGGAGGTTAAGTGCCAATTCCTTTTGAAAAGCACAAAGGAATGAATGAACAGTGTTTATGTGTAATTTGAGTGGAAGGAACTGAAGACTTTGTATCCCAAAGAGAAGGATGTGTGAAAATTTCAGGAGAAGTGGAAGACTTGGATAGAACCACAAAGTTGCATGGTCCATCTGGCCTTGAGGGTGGTCAGACAAAAGCTGTGAAAGAGAAATGGTAAGAGGAAATTAGTGTCTTCAAATCAATGTGGTCAAGAATTAAGGGACAGTTGGGCAGCAGGGAGAAAATTGGTTCAGGATCTGGGTCTTGCATTCAAAGAGGTCAAGGCTTCCCAAGGAGGAAGTGCTTTGTTTGCAAAGTGTCATGCATCCTTCTTCAGTGCACTGTCTGAACACTGTCTGCTTTGCTCCTTTGCAGGATGCTACTGGAAACTTCCATGAGACTGCACCGTGAATATTTTCACCATGTGCAGGTATTTTTAGGAGGTGTAAATCAGGCATGTGGAGCAGAAGGTAAAATTAAGTCACCTCTGTATCTCTAGGGGTGGTGTGGCTCTCCAAAAGCAGTTGTGGAGCCTGTTGCTTGGTAAACTGATGTGTTGTTGGTTTTTTTGTTTGTTTTGTTCGTTTGTTTGTTTTTTAAAGCATCTGAATCAGCTATGGTATATCACAGCATGGATCCTCTCAAGTAGTGGGCTGGAATTTTTGATAAGGGATTTATTTCTCTCTCACCTTGCCTGAAAATCCAAACTGTTACTGTTAGCCAGCAGGAGGGCAGACCTACTGCTCATGTAAATTGCTCTAGTTCCGTTGTTTGCCCTTGTTCTCTCAAGTTTGCAGATGATGCTGGTGTAACCAACATAAGGATCTGGCCTCTAGCATGTGTTTGTCCCATCTGCTGTCCAGCATGTTAATTTTCATGGAAGACACAAACTTGCACGGACTGTGATTTTAAGGAGGGGCCCTTCTTCTTTTCAGGATCCAACTGCGAAGCCTCAGGGGCTGGGTTCTGAAAGGCAATCAATGCCAAGATCAGGAAGAGCTGGGAACTTGGGTCCTGGCAGTTTCTGGCTTGTAGTCCAATACTGACAAAGCCATTGGGAAGAAAGCATGTGTTAAGTATTTGTGTAAAAGCAACAATGATGTTAAATTTTTTTTGATAGCAACATCCTTGGGTGGAAGAGCTGGGCTTGCAAAGAATATTCAGTTGAAATGAGCCATGAAAAATCTTCAAGGGAGTTAGAAATAGTGGGACAGGGAGTATATTTACATCACAGTTGTCAACCAAAATAAAAATAATGATTTCTTAAAAAAATGCAACAGGTACGAAAGAAGGGATCTATTTCTTTGGGTAATCCTCTTCATCGCTTCTGTTTCAGTAGGAGCAGAGGTATGTCAGGTAGTGATTCCTCTTCCCAGCACTTGATGCTGCAAATATTTACAAATAGTAATAGCCAAGTTTCTTAAAATGCCCAGTGATCTTGAAAGTCTTGTGTTTTGGGTGCAAAATTGGAAATGCCTGATTTTTTCTGAATGCTCAGGCATGAAAAACAGAAAGGTATTTTGAAAGTACTCTGAAACTGGGAATTTAGATTCCATTTCAACTATTGCTTACTTTTGTTAATGTTTGTTAGGATATATTTCTTGATTGTTACTGGTCTTATGCAAGTAGCTTATTGTACAGTTATGTGGTAATGTTAGTAACTCTTCTATTTTTATTGCATGTTTTGTGAAAACCACTGGGTTTCTGAAACTCCCAGCTCTTAGAATAAGGTGATCATATGACAATTTCAACTGTCCTTTCAGTTTGTTATCTTTTCAATGTTTCTATGTCCAAGGTGGGTGTCAATCAGAATAAATATCCTGAGAACTTGTTAGAAGCTTAAAATTCAGGAGGTACTCAGGATCTGTGATATTATAAACATTTGAATTACTTTCACTGAACAGTCTGGTTTTAGCAAATATAGCACAATATTTTTGAATGGTTTATGTTGGAAATGTCAGAGATAAGCTTCTGGTTGTTCACAAATAGTCATGGAAACTGATCTCCTATTGTATTCATTTCACTGCATGATTGGAGCCCATGGGGTGTGCATCTAGGGCACTTGGATGGAGTTGAACAGTCAGTGTTTGGAGAAGCATTTAGAGCTCTCCATATGCTGAACCTCTTCCACTCGACTTCAGAGAAGTTTGAGTCACATCCCACCTCCAGAACTGCAGGTGCAATCATGTACAAGACTTGCACAGAAGTATCCCTCAAAAACATGGGAGATCCGGTTTTTGGGGAGGGGGCTTCACTGATATTTAGAGAAAGCAGGAGAGATGGTGAATGGTGCAGGACCAGACTTGGGACAAGAGACTTAGAAGGAGCATGTGGGAGATATGTAAAGGACCATTGCAGGGGGCAGATTCCAAAAAAAAAGAAAGATGCTGACACAGGCATCGGAATTGGAAAGCTCCATGGACACAAGGCAGCAGGGAGCTCACTCAGCAACTGTCTAATCCCTTTTCTCTGAGCCGGAGTTAACCAAGGATGGAGCTTGCCTCTTCTACCCTGACAGTGGCTTTAGAAATTTTAAGGAAACCTAAATTAAACCTGGCCCCTGATGGGTGTTCTGCCTTCCCAAATCCAATTAGCCAATCATGACTTTTCACTTAACTGCAATGACTTTAATTGGATCAGAATAATAACAGGAAGAATAGAAAATTACAGGAATTTACTTAGCATGCAGGGTGGAGCCTTGCAGCTGGGATCATCATGATCTCTAGCACAGTCTGTAGAGTTCATTGGAAGTATAAAAACTCCATGAACAGTCTGCAATATTATGTGTGAACTTTTTTTCATCTTCTTTTAGGCTGCAGGCATCCACATAGAAAGCTGTAACAGGTGTTCTGGCCCAGCCTGCTGTTCCCCTGTGTGTGTACTCTAGCCACCAAAATCTGACTCTGTGCATCACCTCCTTTGCACTTGGTGATGTGAAGGAGCTTTTGGACAAGCGAAAGGCCTGTGAATGGCCTCAAGGTCTTTAAAGTTGAGAACAAGCTTAGAGCTATGCAGAACAAAGGCCTTTGGACAGCAGTTTTCTTTTGGACTTCAATCTGTGAGTGCAGGGACTCTAGTGAAACACAATAGCTCCAAAATGTACATTCTTGTCATGTTACTGTACATGGGATAGCATCACCAGGTGAACTTTAAAAGGCCAAACTCAGGGTATCAGGACAACAGTGACAATGCATTAGCTCCAGCACAAGACTTGGTATGGACAGAGATGATCTAGAAATGCTACTAATACGATATAAACTTCTTCTAAACAGATATATCATTGGATTGTTCATTGGGATGTGAGAAAGAGTGAACATGGCTGTCACATCAATATTTTTTTAGCATAATTTGGAATGAGGTTTTGGAGATAAAAATGTACATTAAAAAAATTCCAGGTTAGTAATTTCTTCTTTTAATTCTGCATTTTATTTGTCAGGGTTGGTGATGAGCAGCATATGATAAATATAGCACAAAACAAACCTTGGAAAAACTGGCAGGGGAAAGGCAACTCTTTTCCTGCTTTCTGTACAACTTAAGGCACTTCCCTTCTAAGAGAGAACGTTTCGTCATACAGGCCACACTCCATGCATGCTGATGCTACTTCATATCCCAGGGATGCCTTGCAGCCTCAGTGAATGTTGATCTGGATTTACATGACATAACAGGGCTCAGATTTTTGCCCGCTGGGAGCTGTCAATAAATGCAAAGTGTGACGTAGTGCTTATCTAGCATGCACACGAGGGACCCTGCTGCAAATCAGGAATGACTTCACTAAATCCAATGGAGCTGAACAACCATAAATGAACAGAATGAGGCCCACGCATTATCCTAGACTAGCACGCTATCTTTAACAGGCCCTAATGAATTCAGCTGCAGCATGTAGTCATTAATCCCAGTGGAAAGAGCAGCTCACCATTACAGAACCTGGGATTTCAAGAGTTTGCTATTAATGCACCAAACTGCTGTCCTAATGCAGAATCTTTCATGGCTCCAGGCCTGGGAGAAACGTGTATTACCCTGGACCTGGCCAAAATCTCAGCAAGGCTCCTTGTGCACTTTCCAGTCCGAGTAATCAGAAGGGCTGGAAAGAAGAGCGGGAAGGCCAGGCTAATAGATGGCACACAGGGCCCTGAAATTGTTTATGATGCAAATATGTTTAAAAGCACTGCATTGCCTCCTCTGGGGAAAAGGAGCTTAAAATTGAAGTCTAATGATAACAAATGATTGTTAATGAGTTGTCTAAACGTAATAGATGGAAAGAATTAAAAGCCTAGAATAAACAGGGTTTCATTAAAGCACAATAAAAAAAACCAAACAAACAAACAAAAAAACCACAACAACACAATTTTCATATCTTAGAATAAATGGACCCTTGTGGTCTTGCTGGGAGTGGAGGGCACTGAGGTGGGTGCGTGGCTGGAGAGCCAAGTCCTCTTCTGCCCGGGCGCCCTCCCCGGTGCAGGGCTCGGGTGGCTGGCTGGCGTGCACTGGCAGCAGCAGCGTGGCAGCGGCTGTTGAGGACTCTGCTTCTCTGCAGCTTACACATGTTCCTGACCTGCGGCGCATGAGGAATTCACCTTTCCATCAGCACTCCTCAGGTGTGTGAAGGCGGGCACTTGCTCGAGTGTCCTGCTGAAGCACCTCTCAGTGCTGTCAGCGCTCGGAGATGGAGACAGGTTTTGTTCAGAGGTGTTTGCAGCCTGGGGCTGGCTAACCCTGCCACTAGAAACATCCATGACTGCCATTCAGGCAGCCCAAGCAGCCCTTTGTTACAGCAGCTAGTATCAGTTTCAGGGTCCACAGGGTAGACCTGGGGACCTTAGGCTGTTGCTAGGTGAGTCTGCAAAAGTTACTGAAAAAGGCGAGTTCAGCTGTACAACAATCTACAGATTTCTTTGAAGACCTTCTGAGGCTGACCTTTTGTTTTGTTTTGTTTTGTTTTTTAAGAGCCCACAGATAAAGTTGAAAATTATTCCCCTAGAAAAGTGTGCTACTGAGAATGTGAAATGCAGCAAAGATTACACAAATGGTTCATCAAACTGTAAGATGCCAAGAGAACACAATATTTCATCTCTGTGTGTTTCAGATTGTGGATTGTGGATAGATTTTAGACCAAGATTTTATTAAAGACATGTGAAGACATGATAGATAATTCTTTGGTGGGTTTGCTTCCTAGGCTGCCTGCATTTGACATGGTGACATGATTTTTGTTGTGTGTGGTGGGAAACTTTGAAATTTCGAAGTTGTTTTCAGGCTTTAGAACAAACTCTTCAGATTCCATTTTAAAACATCCTCTAGACAGGAGCAGTATTCTACAAGCTCCTTTTAGATTCTGGGAACCTGATTTAGCTTTCAGAATTTTTCATTAGGAGGAAATTTGGAATCATAGACAAAAACTGAAAAGATGTGGCAAAAAGCATGTCAAGATTTCCTCAGGAAATGCTGCTTTTTAAAGTTATTATTTTTCTTGTTATTATCATTTTTCTTTTAAAAGGCCATTTTTTTTCTCTAGGAATTAAAAAAAAATCTCAAGACTCTTCCCCTTAACCCCCCATTTTCTTTTTGTTGACTTGGAGGTCTAGTTTGTGCTTCAGGAAGGATTGCATGTGCAGCCGAGTGTATGTGAGAGCAGGAGTTTTTGCTGTGGTGACGTGTTTGTGTTTTGGAGTGTGTCAGTGTCCAAGTGTAATGTACTTATCTTTATTGATGTGCTTTACGATGGATGGATTGCAGATCTGACAGGTGCCTTCTGTGTGTTTGTAAAGCTGCATAGGGCTCAGCACCGCAAGGCCCCAATCCTGATCAGAAGCCCCAAAACATCCCTAACATTCAGCTGCAGCTGGCTCCTGCCCCCTTTATTCCTGCCAATTTGTACTTTAACCAGCGACTAGTTTGCCTCGAGCTGCTAGGAATATTTGTGAACTGTGCAACACAAATGCAGGGCAAAGCAAGGCTTGAAAAATCCAGTCAAGAATTAGAGCTGTGTGGTATTAGAGCTTGGCAGTGTTTCCCACTGGAAAAATGGATTTTTAGTGACACAGAGTGTCTCTCTTTAAAAATCTGAACTTAAAAGAAAAATACGCTCTTCGGAAGTTTCTGCTGAAACTGGAAAATCATCACATTTTAAATATGGATTTTTGTGTGTGTGTGTGTGTTTTGGTTGTTTGTGGTTTTCTGTTTGTTTGTTTTTGATAAGAATCCACAAAAAGTATCCCTCCTCCTCTCTCCAAATCGATGAAAATAAAAGTTACAGCTGACATCAGTTTTTCCCTGGGCAGAAGAACATTTTTACTAATGGTAATTAGGACTCATATTATTAATGTTACTCTCTTGCTAGTAGTATTAATACAGGCATCTGCTTGTGTGCTCAGACTTAAGGTAGAACAGTTTGCCTTTCTGAAGGCATATGGTCCTACAGCTGGGACATGTGAGAATTTGGGGTCCTGTTGTACCTGTGACATTGCCAGTGCTAAATACAGCTGTGCAAAAGCACTGAAAGAGATGGAGTGAACCTCTGTCTGTATTTGCGTTAAACTCTTCATGTCACCATATTGGTAAAAGGCACATCCACGTGGATATGTTGCTAGTCCTTTGCATCTTGTCTGAACCCCCTGCTCAAACCAGCTGCCCAGGACCATGTCCAGGCGTCCCTGGCTGTGGTTGCAAGCGCAAGGGAAGTTACAAGGCTCAGTTAGGCAGCACTGGCCCTGTCAGTAAAGCAGTTCAGGCTTTTTTTATCCCTGGATTGGACTCCATGGAGAATCAGACAGGCTGTGCTGAGCTGGTCCCATCTGCACCCAACCTGGACAGCAGCTTTATCTTGCCTTGTAAAACTGCAGAGCTCTGTGACAAAAGAGTTAATCTCTGCCTTTGTTTCTCTTCCTCTCTCTCTTCTCTCTTGCAGGGGAACTGAAAGGCAAGATGAGAGCAGATCCATCAGTGTCAGCTGCTTTCGGCACATCAGCACTTTTGGGGGGTTTATTGGGGACTAGCCCATCAGCAGTGCTTCCAAACTGCAAACAGGCTGCAGCCAGGTCCCTCCTCCCATGCAGCAGCCAGCCTGCCTGGGGAAGCAACGTTGGGACCCCAGTGCCACTGACCGGGGGCTGGGTGATAAATGACCCTGTGAGGCATCTCCATGGTTGGCGAAGTCCAGAGGGTAGGGCAGAGCCAAGCTCCTGGGGAGGCAGCAATGAAACCATATTAATTTCTGGGCATGCATCCATGTGTGTCTGTGTGTCTGTACTGTCTGAAATAATACACTTGACACACACACAAACACACACACACACACACGCTTCACTTCCAAAACAGAGTAACACAGAAGAGGGGTGAAAGAGAGAAAACAATCTGATTGACAGGTTAATGAAGCAGTTCATAATAACAATGTATATTATAAGCTTAGAAACAGCTTGTAAATACCCAGTTGCTTTACACGTATAAACACACTCCATGCCTAGGTCTCTTGTATATACGTTTGCTTATATATTAAATGTGCCTGTGTATATGCATATCTGAAAGATGCAGCAATGTGAAATCAATCTGCAGTGAAACCAAAGTATAAATAGAAGGTGGAAAAAAATAAGCTTCATTGGCCTAACAGCCTTATATATCCTCTGCTTTTGTTTTACTCCTAAGGCTGGAAGTCTTCCAAAGCTGTGGAGGGGCATAGGAGCACACATCTCACTGACTGGCACTCCTAAGCTCCCTTGGTAGTATTGAAAACTCCACCTGTGGTGTTTTTGTTTTTTAATCCCAGGATCTTGGGCAGAGCAGCTTCAGCCCATCCATGCAAGGCTGGGAAGTCACATTAGCATGAGCAGATTGGAGTTTGAACCCAGATGTAATCCAGGGGTTTGACTAATTCCTCATCGCATCGGTATGTCACTCTTTGAAAAGCTAGATGTATCTTTTATTAGGCAGATATTTGGATGTCTTTGTTCATTTCTGTATTGTATATATCCGTGGGAATTTCCCGATGTACTCTGGACTGGGGCAATCACACAACAATTCTTTCTCTCTTTTGTGGGACCTATTAGCAAATATAAATAGCGACATACTGAGCTCTTGTGGATGGACAACAACCCCAGGATCTGAAAAAACAAGTTCAGCATGATTAAGGACCTTTAGCTTTTCATTTAATGACTCTGCTTTTACTTGTAAGCCTCAATTTTACAGTAAGATATTTCCCCTGAGTTCTTTTCCTAGCTTCTCTTAGAGAAAAAGAGAAGATGATTAAGACATTTCTCATACACACAAAGGAGTGTTAAAGTTGCCAGTTCCAAGTAAAAGCCAAGCAATATTTCTAAGTGTCAGAAATGTGGATAAAAAAAATCAAAGATCCAAGTGCACTGGGAAGGATCAGAACCAGCACGTTGATAGAACTCGACCTACACAATGGAAAGCCAACTTTATCACATTGAAGTTTGGTTTGGACTTGAGCTCTTGTGAAAATCCTCAGCAAATTCTCCTCTAAGACTATACAGTTAAGTTCTTGGCCTCAGGTCTTCTGGAAAGAGTTGTGCCAGGTATTTTCTTCCCTGATGTGAATTCCAAGGTAAAAGCACTTCAGAGGTGGGGTATGTACAGAGACTGCTTATGTGACATGTGTTGGCACCATGCAAGGAGCACAGATAGACATGCATATCTTGGGCAGTGTGCAAATGACCACATCTGTGAGTCTCTAGCCACACATGCTGGTGCTTTTGCTACAGCACCAGGGGATCCTTTTGACTATAAGGCAACTAGTGCTGTCTTGGTCTGGCTCTTGACCACAGATCTTGAGGAGCTTGTGATCTGAGGAGTTTACAGGCAAAACATTCAAGCCAAGTATTTTTGTGTTAACTTTTAAGCTGCGGAAGAGAGGTGACTTGTCCATGGTCACATGCAGAGCTGAAGGCAGAGCTAGGAATAAGACTTGAATCTCCAGCAAGGTAAGCTCGTTTTTTCTGTTTCTGTCTAAACCAATCAATTATGCTAAACCAACACTGGTTGAACATTTGTACGGAAGCAAATAGCTGTGTGTCTTAGTCTTTAGGAAGATCATAGCTCTGTAACTGGGAATCCTCTGGCTTTGGGTGCAATTCAAACCACTAAGAATACCATTCTGCCTAGCATCCCCTGTTCTTCTCTAAGCTCCCTCTGTCCCCTAGGATTAGGGTCTGTAGTTGCCCTCCACAAGCATTTTAATCTCTTTTTGTAAGATGGAGGATAGCAAACTGACTTGAGCTATGATGGGAGGAAACTGGGGGCTGATAGAAGTTCTATTTGCAGCCTAGAGAACTGGTGTCCTTGCATCAGAGACTTGCCCTTAATTCTCCGCCAGGTCGGACTGTCAGGTTTGAACAGACTGATGCCGCTTGTGCAATTCTCTCCTCTGCCTCAGAGAACAGAGTTGGGGGCAGGTGTTGGGGGGCAGTTAGTTTTATGTGGGAGCAGTAGGTTGAGGGATGGGAGCTGGCAAGGTGTCTCTGTCTTTGGTGGTAAGGAGGAGAGGGCTATGCACAGCAGTTTAGCTGTCTTCTACCATCCAGGCCAGGCAGCCAGATCCGGGAGGCCTTCCCAATCAGCGCAGTGAGCTCAGCTTTGCTGTCATCAGCACTGCTGAGAGCAGAAGCTGGAGATGGGTGAATCCAAATATCCGGATCACATGGATATTGTCTGGAAATATTCCACCATGTCCGGGTGGCTGCCTTTGCGTGATATTCTTGCTCATCAGAAAATTAATTATTCCATTCACCAGGCTCTCTGAGCCAAGAGGATTACCTCTCAGTACCTGGAGCTCCTCCTGGGGGTGGTGTGTGTGGGGGTGTGTATGTGTGTGAGCACGTCTATCTGCATGCCTGCTTGCTGAGAGGGTATGTGTGTTGTGGACATAGATGTGTACAGACAGTAAGCTATTGTGTATGACTGTAGGCACAGGGAAGGAGTTGCACAGGTGATGCTGGGGTGGGATGAGGAAGATGCCTTGCTCTCTGTGTGTGAGAGAATGCCCTTGGGGATACTGAGTGGCTTTGTCTGCATAGCACAGAGAGGAATATTTCCCTCCAGGTAAGGTGAGCTGGGTGCAGGGCCTGGCTAGGCAGCAATATGTCCCTTGTATATGCTCCCCTTGTATGTGAGGGGCATATACATGGCCTAGGCCGTGTCCCCATGCTTTTTAGATCTGCCTTCAGAAAGGCTGATATGTGTTTGACACAAGCCTAAATCTGCCCATGGTTTCCTTTGTACTTGTGCTGAGAAAAAGGAAAAAGCTGATGTGTATACACTGAGTATTGAAAAGCTGCATATGTGGTGGAAGATCTGTCATCAGCCAGCATCCCAATGGTATGTGTGATTTTGGATGCATTTGACTCTGTTTGTGGCCCTCCTAAACACAGGTCCAGTTCTTGTCTTCCTGATTTTGCAGCTGATCAGCCCCATGTACATCAGTGGGTAACTTAACACCAGCAAGCAAGCAGAATCAGGTCTTGTGATATTTCGAAGTAAAAGTTTTTCACTCCAGTCTGAAAGCTTTCCTGGGATCCTCTAAGTATCACAGGAAGGTCTTATCCCATATGAGGCAGTGTCATCTGTATGTGTGCTGGGATTGGGGTTTTCCAACTGCAACAGCAAGGAGTGATCTCTCCTGGAAAGCAAATCTACTTAATTGTGACTTGACTCTGAGAGCACCCTGATTGGCTCTGCTACGCAGCACAGCACTGAGTTTCAGGCTTGAGGTATTCTTGGAAATTTGTATTATTAATTGAAAGCTTATTAATGGCAAACACAGGATGACATTTTACATGGTTTAGTTATGTTCTGTGAGTCATTGGTACAACACAGCCTCAGCCACAAGGCAAGGAAGCTCCTGCCGTAACTGCTAACAGAGAAGAAATAACAGCTCAGTTCCTGCTAACTGGTCCTGGGGCGACAGGGACAGCCCCTGCAAATGTCTGATCATCTCCTCCCTGGTGGTCGCTCATCCTGGGGTTTAGGGAAGTCTCAGAGGACGGCAAACTTATTCACTGAGGTAATAAGCATTCTGCTTTATTACCAATGGGCTCAAGAACTTCGGCTTCTCTAACTGTCTGGCATTGCCTTTAAAAATAAAAAGGCCTTGAAGTGAGGGAACTGCTGACATCACACTGGAAGTTAGTAGCCGACTGTCTAGAGCAGATGTGATGCTCTATATAATGAAACTTTGGGTGCTGGACTGTAGCTGGATTTTCTAGAGTAATGCTTACGTCCCATTCTCCCATGTTTGAGACACGAGTCAGTCTCGGTCTGGTTTATATGGTATTGGGGCAAGCATGTGTGTTTGGAAGAGAATTGACTGTTGCTTCTATCCTGCAAAAAAAGTCCTTTTCCTCTGCCCAGCTCCATAGATGAGCAGTGCTATATATCTAAAAATCAAAATGAGATTCCTGTTGAGACAAGAACAGAAAAAGTCTCAGATTCTGAAGATATTGTTAAACAAAGCGGCATTTCTCCAGTCATCATGCGGACACGGCTACTGTATTCACCTAGTTCATGAAGTGTACATCTTCTTTAAGCAGATTTCTGAAGATCATCAACCAGAGTTGTGTTTGTCTTTCTTATTGCTATATGCACGGGCAAAGCAGGGATACTGCTAGGAGAGGCACTCCTGTGAGCCACAGCCATGGATCTGCAGCTTCTTTTGTCTGGGAAGAAACACAGGTTGGAGAAAACCCCCTAATATCTACATCAGTCCTCCTGGTCCCCTCTTCCCACTGCTATGTGTGCATGCTGTCCTCTCTGCCAGAACTCCCTGGGTCTTTCCCAGGCACATCGAGGACACTTGAGCTCAGTGTTGTCACAGGTGGTGTTTGCTCATGTTGCTGAAGTTCCTCAGGGAGGCACTTACTCTTCACAAGCTCTGCTTTGGCCCTCAGAAAGGGAGTTTAGAGACTTTTCCTGCCAAAGTTTGGCCTTGGGATGGGAAATCCACTGTTTGGGGAGGCAGAAGCAAGGGAGGTGGTGGTGGGGAACCACCCACCATCTGAGTCTGTAGAAACAGAATTACATCCTGCCCTTCACAAGGAGTGTTTGCACAGACTAACGGAAGGTTTCTTTGAGGAACTCCACAGACTGTCAGATCTATAACTCTGCGAGAAACATATGGTCTGGCACCCATATTCAGTGCTGTAGTCTCACTCTGCAACTATCAGCTTTGTCAATGGCTGGAGCTGAGTACAAATGAAGTCCTCTCTGCAACTGCAGGGGAATATAGACAGCAGAGCTCCTCTGCACTCCCTTGTACAGCAGCAGAGTTATTTCCATAAAGGCATTACAGGCACTGGGAGGAGATTATAGGCCAAGTGCTTAAACTCTTCCACTCTGGTTTAGCAAGAGCCCTACAGCTGTGGACTGTCTGATGCCAGCAAATAAACCAGATGGATGACAGGAATGGAGACAGGCCAAGCTGGGATGAAAAGCACAGTGTGTCCTCCTGTCTTAATGGGCTTCTGGAAGATGAAGTAGCACAAGCTGGAAAGAGCCTTCAGCTGCAAAGCTCCCTGTGTTGAGGTAATGAGAAATGGAATCTACTGGTTCTTGTGGGGCTTCAGCTATGACTGGTGGGATCTCCTCTAATGCCCTCTAATGAAGAGGGGTGGTGCCCTGGGTGTCCACAGTGAGGTGGGATGTTTCCAGGTGCCACTGAGGAGAAGAATCTAGATCTGCAGCTGTAGAGAGCAGTGGGCTTAGGAAGAAAAATCCAGCAGCCATAGTGAGAGGTATCATAGATCGTATGTGTGCTAGAGGATATCACTGCAGTTGCCAGTTCTGGTTAGCAGGTTGCAGGAAGATGAAGCCCACCCAGTCTGCAAAGGACATTGATGGGTCAGTGCTGCTGGGCAACATATGCTGCTTTTGCAAGGGGCCAGACCTGTTTGCTCCTCCAGCACTTTGTGACTATGATTTGTTACCTGAGTGGTGGCAACTCCTGAAACTCACATCAGACTCTCACTGTGCTAGGTGCTGTATAGACAAGTTTAATGAGATTCACATCCGAAAAGAGCTTTTTCCCATGATTTACAGGACATCATTTTATGGATTGACCATCACCAAAGACTCTTGGAAAACCACAAGTGCTTCACTCCACCACTGTTCAGGGTCCCCAGAATCTGGCTTCCTTCAAAACCCAAGGTAAGGCAACTTACCCGTATTTCTGCATCTCCCCGCTGACGATTTGGCCACCCAAGCTTGGTGGTCCCAAATAACAAGCGATCCAAATGACTCATGGATCTCTTGAGTTTGGAGGTTACAGAAAATGCACAAGGACTTTGGATTAATAGAAGCCTCACCTGCAATGAAACATGGAGTCCATGTCAGTGCTGAGAACTTAACTTGACTTTGTCCTAGTTTTATGCCTTAGCCCAATGACTGGCTTTCCTCCCAACAAACTGGTTTCAGAGGGTAGGAGCTGTGTGTCCAGCACTAGAGTGTGCCTACAGCAAGCTTTGGGGTACTTTGAGTTGGGATATTCCACCTTTACTGAAGAGATGTGTCTCTAACCACCATGAAACACAAGTTGCTGGAGCCTGTCTTAAAATAAAGGTTTGAAGCTCAGTTCAGTGCCTCTTCAGGCCAGGCCAACCTGCTTGCAAGTCTGTTTTGGAAGGGATTACTGAACACTCCCCTCAGCATGCTGGAAAATCACCCCTGCTAGTAACAGGTACTGTCCAGACACATTATGTTGTGTTTATGGGGTTCAGTGTGGAGGGGTGGATTAGGATGTGCTTGCCAGGCTGTTTATGGCTGTGGGGGAGCATGGCCTTTCTAGGTGTGATCCCCACCTCTGCCATTTGTCCTTCTTTCTCTATTCTGCCATCCTCGAAGCAGCCCGGATTGGTTATAGCCCACATGTTACAGCGGCCAACCTGCAAAGAGAGAGCCAGAAAAAGTTAATGTGGAGTTCTGGTCTACTCCCAGGATGCATTTGGGCTGCAGCCCATAATGATATGTATAATTGCGAAGGCCTGCCAAAAAAAGCAGGCTGGATTTAATTGAGTCAACACACTGCTATTAATAATAAAATGGCAGAGACTTTGCTATTAATCACTGGTGCTGGCTTTATCACAGGCAGTCTCGGCTATCTGGCTACCAAACAAGACCTTTAAAAAAAATGGTGCAGCAGAAAACTTACTAGTGGGAATACACCTGCTAACAAAATAAACCTTGTAAACAAAATGTTCCTTGCAGAAGAATGTACTTGCTGAACGGGCAGCCTATTTGGGAGGCAAATGGAATTATGTCAGATGCATGTGTCCTGCAGCAAAGTCCTCCTTTTATAGGCGTAGATCACTAGAGGATGCACTTGGCAAATGGTGCATCTTTGGAAAAGGTTATACTTGATAAAGGACTTTGTACGGGGTGGGAATTCAGGGAGAAATGAATTCTTCAAACAGAAACGTAATTGCTGCAGGAATACAGCACAGCCCAGAGAGGAATGCATCTGTTACTAGTAAATGGAAACACTATCCACTGAGGTACTGAACAAAATGGGAAATGCAAAACAAATGCCATGCTTGACACCTAAATTGCAGCCCTCCTTGTAGAGGGATGGATAAAATGTGGTATATCAGGGTGGATGGCTGGATGTGGAGCTCTGTATCCCAAAGTGGATGCTGCCAGCACTGCATGCAGCACAACTGAAGGAGCAGGATCTGGTCTTCTGAAGCGCCACTGAGGCCCAGAAGTGCCCTCTTTCCTATGACCTGATTTGACAATGCCTTGAGAAGGAGGAAGGGCTTGAATGAGGCTCCAGCCCTTCCACACATGAACCATATTATCTTACATGAGCTGCTTATGTTCCATGTGGCCCTCTTGATGGACTGCACCCCCGTGCCTGGGATTGGTTCTGTTTCCTCATGGCAGTGCAGAAAGAGCATGCTGCATTTTTAAAAGCTCCCCCAGCTGAGGTTGCTGTTGTAGCAAACATGGCAAACAGCATTCTTAACTTCTGCTGCGGAGTGGAACTGCTTGCCTTGACTATGTCAGGGAAGGGACCATGTAGCAAAAAGGTCTGAAAACCAGGAGGAAGGGAATAGGTTTGAAAATTGTGCTTCTGAGCAGGGAACATGATGTGTCTGTAGGCAGAGCCAAAGAATATATAGCAGGTAGAAAAACATACTAAACAGATACATAATGTGGCCTTTAGTGTAAGAGGCTGTAAGACTTAAAAAAAAATTACTCTTCCAGCAGACAGTGGGAAGGGGAGAATTCCCTGCCTTCCAAATCGGAGAATGCCAAAGGAATGGGTCTTCTCTTGCAAGTTTCCTGCACAAAGGGATACATTTCATGTGCACCAGTGCAAAAAATGTGTGTGCATCTTGCACCAAATAGTCAAACAAAATAAATGGTTTAACAAGCTAAAAGGGCTCTTTCTCTCTTCTATGAATTAACAAGGTCTGTAAATGAATACAAACGTTATCCCTCAGAAAGAAAGAGAAAAACAACAGGAAAGAAAGCAGTAACAAAAAATGCCAGAAAAAAATTATCCACTTCCTGCTGTTTTCCTTTCCTTCCCATAAAGTGAGTGTCTTATCCTCAGAGAAATTCACTTCATTGTTAGAAATAGCCGAAATTGGCTTGCAACTAGTAAAGATGCCAAGAATTTGCACCTTGCTCTGTGACCTAAAGCAAAAATGACATGAACATTGACAAATTTGACAAGGAAATTTGTGCAAAAAACAACTTCTATTTGGCTAGCCAAGCAGCAAATATGTCGGATGATATGCTTTATTAAGCAATCCATTTTTCAGCAATAGCTGCACCATCTGCAAAGGTTAGTGTGCATCAGGCTTTCCACAGAATTTCATCTGCGTCTGCAGCTAGGTGCAACACACGACCACATTTTTCATGTACATACAATTTTGGATGCAAATAGAATACTTGATGAAAGAGGTGACCTTCCGGACTGACTTCCCCCATGCAGTAAAGTCACAGGCACAGAAGCAGCTGAGAGAAACATATCTCTGCCTGGAGGGAGGGGGAGAGCAGGAGAAAGGAAGAAGGGAAAAGAGATAAATAAAAAGAGGAGGAAACTTCAGGAAAAAGTGTTTCCCAAAGACATGATTTGGCACATCACATAGCAGAGACTCTGCACTTACACCAGTCAAAGGAGAAGGGAAACTGTTGTGTTAGGTAGCTGTAGTTTTCTTCTGGATGGTATCCATCTCTCCTAGTGTTTCTCTTGTAATCTTGTGTAGTTCATGCTACTACACAATTTAAACATTCTTGTCTCTATTGCTCCCTCTATCACTGTTTGTGTTCAAGACTTGTCATCTCCTAGGGATGGGCCATTTGTCCTTTTGTGACTATGGCCCCTGCCTAGGGCTGCTGGATCTCCTTCCAAACATCCTTGGCTGTACAAGAAATGTTTTCTAAACCCAACCAGGGGAAGTATTGCTTTCAAATATTAGTAGGACGTATCTATTTTCTGCCCCCCTCCTTTTTTCTTTTATTTTCTTTTCTTTATTTTTTTTTTTTTTTTCCTTTTCAAAGGCCTGATGGTCCTGCCCATGTATTTTCCCATATTGTTTTCTAGTGGATGGATATGGTGCTTCTGTGTCCTGCCTGCCCTACATTAGGTGAAATCAACTCTTCTCTAGTCCCCACTCTTCTTCCCCAAGTGTATGTTGTACACATGACTCCCTACGCCTCATTGATGGCTGCTGGTTATAAATTGATGTTCTTGATCCCTACTCTGCTTAGCAGAAGTTGGATGCCATCCCAGTGCCTTGCAACTGTCCCTGGTCCAGTGGAAAGTTTAATCTGCCAGTTCACGGCATGTCATCCTATGGGGAGAGTTCAGTTCAGTGCGGCTCCACACTGCACAGAGAGAAGCTCATTAGCAGGACATGGTAGTGTCTGATGACACTGTGGTCCAACAAGGCCTCATTAGGCACAAAATGTGTTCTGCGGCTCTCTGAGATTTCCTAGTAACTTAAGGAATTCAGACATAGTTACCGTGGGGGCAGAGATGAAATGGGGAGCAAGGATGCACTCTCCAAGGGCCATCTCCCATCTGTGTCTTTTGGAGGAAGCGATATCAGACAAACCCTTTGACTCCTTTTACATAGCCTTGGATCCTCACTACAGAGATGCAGATGGGACCAGCTGGGCCTGGCAGGCATACTCTACATGGTGTTAAGTGATGAATGTTAAACTTAATAAGGGGACTTACAGATTTACGTAAGGGTTTTACTGCCTGCCAGGTATAAATGATGGAACAGCTTTGATCTTTAGGGGGATCGGTCCTGAAAGTGATTTAAACTAAAGTTAATAAAACTGCTTAAAACTGTACTCTGCAGTCCCACAGGCTGAAGAAGCCCTAGTGGTCACTTGACTGCTCTAAGTAAAAATTGTTCATATTTATGAGGGAGATCAAATCCCACTGGTGTTAACTGCGTTTCCAGCTGAATAATAAATGGTGTCTTCCAAGAGTTCTGCAAGTCTTTCCCTATGCATGCTGCAGGTCCCACAATCTGCTGGAGCCACCAAGCTGTTAACCACCAACACAAAAAAATGGCAGAGTCTCGGTATTTCCATGGGGATTTCTCATTGTCTATCCACTTCATAATCTCTAAACGAGGTCTGATCCCTTTGCCATTTTGTAGCGTGTCGCAAGGTAATGCTCATGCTTTTTTATTTTGCCATCAAGCCCGACTCTTGGTGGTTTTTGTCTTTGGAATTTGCTGGCTGGCAGTGATGAGTCAATTCCAGAAACATATAAAAATGTCATTGACTTCTTGGTGGGCTTTGCCACCGATGACCTTTAGAACGGAGACATCACATTGCAGTTCTTATGAATGGGCCTGTAATGTCATCTTCCATCCCAATATATCCTAAGAAAGTTCCCCACTAAGGTGAAAATTCTCATTTTTTAATGGAGGGTCTATTTTCTGTCTCCCAGGAGTCACAGCTGCCCCCTACAAGGTAATCACAGGTATTGCCACCAGACACTTCCTTGATAGCGTGAACTGTGGTGGGCAGGGTGCTCAGATGCTGGTGTAAACAGCAGTTGTGTAACCTGTGCTGATTCGGGTGAGGAAGTGGCATTTTCATAACTAGCAGCGAAGTTGCTGGGATTTACTGGTATCTCTCTATCAGCCCTGCTCATTGGGTTTACAAATGAAATCAAATTCCATCAATTAATCGTGTTCACAGCTATGAAGTAAACAGGCCCTCCCAGTGTGCCAGGGGTCGTACCATCAACCACAGTCACCAGGCTCTCTCTCCACAGACACACACGAATGGAAGTCATCCTGCTGTTGCCACAGGGTTTTCTAATGCTCCTGCCATTTCCTAGAAAATCTTTAACATCTACCAGAATGCCTTCTGTCTACTCAGTAACAAAACAAATAGCCTTTCATGGACCTCTCTAGAAATCAGTGATTGGCAGCCACTGAAATTGAATTAGTAGTAACTCACCAAAAAAAAAAAAAAAAGAAAAAATACTTTTTGTTTGTTTGTGGTTTTTTTTTTTATTTTATTTTTTTTTTTTTTTTATTTCAGCCCAGTGCACTGTTAGTGACAAAACTCTGCAGCACAGCCATTTGATGAGGCCACGATCGTGGAAAGATGCAAAAGAGTTGGGCTATTTCAGGTGGATCACAAGGAAATGTTGAAGTATAAAGGTACATTCAAGTCAGGGATGGGGTCTGCTCTGAGGAGGAGCCAGCTGGAAACTGCCAGTGGCGGGGAGGAAGTTGCATGAAAATCTTGTTACTTGTAGCTTGTTATATAATTACCTCTTGCAGAGTTTGGTGGGGTTTTTCTTGTTTTGTTTTGGTTTTTTTTCCTGAATTGCAGTCACTGTTGGAGACAGGTTATGGGCTGAGACTGGCTGGACAGCCTGGTATTTCCTGCATTCTTACTTCCACAGATCCTCTAATAGCCCTGCCGCCTGGCTTTGTCCTACTATAGTGTCTCACTGTGAGGACGGTCTATGTCTGAGATTGTTGTGGAATTTGTACAGACAGCTTATAGTGATGTTTTCAGAGACCTCCAACATGTTCCTCACCGTCCTGTTGCATTTGCTAAATCCGCTGGGGCTGAGGGCCATCTCTCACTTCACATGGGATAAATGGATAGTGGCACAGTGAAATCGATCGTGTTGAAATGGCTCCATTTTGATTACAATAAGAGGGCATTTTGGATCCATGTTTCTGTTGTGGTGTCTCACAAGCTGTCCTTACATCCTGGTGGTTTTTTGGTAAAGATTTCTGATGGTATTTTGAGGTCTATCCCATCCCATAAACTTTCCACTCGATTCAGCAAACTTTTCAGAGATTTTCTGTGTGTTTCAAGGGAAGTTCTTCATGTTGCATCTTGCAGCCTGCATGTTTGCTGTGGCTGGATTTTTGTGGGGCCCCAATTGTTGTCTTTGAGAGTGAGGCATACTAAAAGATCCACTGTGGCTGGAATTTGTTTTTCACCCACCCATCAGTGTGGGTGAAGAAGCATTTTGGGAAGCATCACTAGATTTATGGTCATTTGCTTGTGTCTCCAGTTGTCTGTCTCTTCCTGTCGTACCTCATCTGATTAAAGGCTAGTTTCCGGTAGCTTTCTTACTCCCTCGAAAAGGTGCCTTATGTTGCTGGAAGTCTGGGGACATCAGGCACATCGTACCCTAAGACTCCTTTGAACCTGAGCCTCTGCTCTCAGATTTGCTTCTGCTGCCTGGTATCTTGGCCTTGCTGCAGTGTGGCGTTAGAGCACTAAAGTGCTCAGACAGGATAAATCAATGTGTGTCTGCTGATTTACACCACTGCAAGGTTGGGCCCAGATCAGATAGAGAGCAGAGAACCCTCCAACAGAGTGTCTTTGAAAGAAAACACAGGCAGGTATTTCAGCACAGTTAGCTGTGCATTCAGTTGTGGCTTTTGCTACAGAGTAAAACTAGTTTTTCCAAAGGACACCAGTAGCAGCCTCTTAAAAAAAGAGTTGTGGCCCCTCCCTGGTGACCTTTCCTTGTCAAATGCTACATGCTGTGATGTTCCTACACAATAGAGAACACTCTGGTCTCTGTGTACTTGGCAAAGGAAGAAATGGCCTTTTTAATCTCATTGCATGAATTATTGGCAAAACGTTTGAAGTGGCTCCAAGATTTCTCTCTGACTGACTTGCATTTTCTCAAGAGATTTGTGTAGTTTGGGAGTTTGGAACGTGTAACTGAGTCACTCTGAGAAAGCATTTGCTACCTTTTGAAAGGCTGCCGTGTCCTTGCAGAAAAGCTATTTCATCTGCTGCATCAACACTCCCTTGCAGAGGACAAACCTTGTTGGGCATAGCATGCCATGTCCCCTCAAAGGACGCTCACCCCTTCTGCTGCCCCGCTTGGCCTTTGGTGCAGGATTACCTGGAGGCGGTGCTGCCTGCAGACACTGATGTGGCTTCACCCTCAGCCAAGCCATGGACGGGGGTGCAGGGCTCTGCTATGCCACGCCTTGGGCAAACCTAAGCGTGAGCCAACACTTGCTCTGGATAGTCTACAGAGATGGGACATGGAAACACAGGCAGCAACATGGGGTCATGTATTGAGGAAGTGCCAGAGCTGGGATTGAGACCTGTGGTCCTGCTGCTGCAGCCCCAACAGCTGTGAGATAGGGGGAGGACAATGTGGTGTTGGTACCCAGCTCTTTTCTCTTTGTGTACCAATCACCCTGGGCTCGCTGACATGGCTCTGCCATGGGCTAGGTGTTGCTCCAGGGATCCGGTGTAGGCCACATCCATCCCCTTTGCTGGAGCATCCCTCTGATTTCCTGCTG